>NW_024037374.1:807768-981410 GCF_015832195.1 Motacilla alba alba
CCAAAGGGTAATTCAGAAGAGAGTCCAGCCAGGCTTGGGGGTGGAAAACTCCAGGCCATTGTCACAGCGCGATGCAGGCGGAGGAAGGTCAAGGTGCTCCTTGTCCTTTCACTGGGAGCAGTGTAGCATGAGGTGGACAAACGCACCTGTGAACAATAACTCAAGTTCCAGTCCCGGGGCCTTGGCAAGCCCCCACCAAACCAGGATGTAGGATCCTCTTTTGGTGGTCTCATTTTTTTCACGACGATCGTGAGGCAGATGAGAAAGCAATTTTGGGCAGAGTCTTACACCCTGGCAGGAAGGTCTCCTTGGATTGCTGCAGATCCAGGTTCTGACTGTGGCTCTGTTCCTCTCTCTTCCAGCCCTTCAAGCCCTGAGTGAAAACGACAGCCCCTCCCACATAAGCACCTTTGTTCAGGCGATGTTCCAGGGAAGAGCTGCAGAACTACTTTCATCTGCTGCCTCAGAAGAACCAGTGTCTCCTGAAGACCTCCAGATCCCTTGGAAGATGAGACCACCTGGAGAGCAGAGGAGACCAGCTGGAGCTCCAGGCACAGCTGATGACTGGCACAGCTGAGCCTGTGGGAAGCTCCCATAGCTCCTGCCTTCCCCCTCCCTGTTGACAGCTCCCTCCCTCCAGCCCTCAGACCTGCCCATCCCTTTCTTCCCTCCCAGCTCATCCCTTTGCTTCGCCTTCCATTAATAAACACTTTGGCTTCTGTGCTTTACCTGCATCTCTGTGGAGCTGAAGCGATGCAAATCCGGAGCCCTGGGACACACAGGCCCCTCCTGCCGTTCTCTTCCACACTGAGTTTTGTGCACAGACACAGAGGAACAAGGGCAGATCAGGCTGGAAAGGTGCCTGTGCTGAAGGCCCAGTTCCACAACACTGTGGGGTTACAGATCTTGCTGAGCACCCGGGAGCCCCTGGATTTTGGAAGAGCCAAGCCAAGGATGTTCTGAACCCAGGTGTGAGGGATTCCATGGCAAGCATCAACACAGGGCAGAGGAGCTTGGAATGCTGGAGGGTTTCAAGAAGAGCTTCCTGAAAGCCCAACAGTGCTCCATCCCTGCACTGGATCAGGAAGAGGGCAGAACCAGAGACCATCCAGCCTTAACGGAGAGCTTTGGGTGTGCCTGAGAGCAAATGAAGCAGCAGCACGGTGCCCCAGTTTCACAATCCGCCCTCATGGACAAGATTGTGATGGTTCGCTATCTGATCTCAGGGTACAAAACACCAACACGGCAAGGGGGTTTGCAGTAACAAAATCAATGTACTTTATTGAATGATCACAGCCAAATGCATTGGAGGGAACTGGGTAGAGAGAGAGAGAGAGAGAAAGAAAACCCCTATAGGAAAGGAAGGAAAGACAGAGTAAGTATATCTACCAACATAGAGGCGATGCAATTCTTCGAGGTCCAGTCGAGGTCCAGTTGAGGAGTTGCCTTTACGGTGGTGGAGATCTCGAGAATCTAGCTGACTCGAGGGGTTTTTTATATTGAAAGTTGGGAAGGAGGGGGAGGAAGAATACAATAGTCTTATGATCTCAACAGTGGGGAGAGCTATTATTTTCCTGGTTCACTGCCTGCAGGCAAACATCTGTTTGATCAGCTGTTCTCCCCACACACACTGCCCTCCTCCTCCCCCCAGGTTACAGGTTTCAGTCCTTGAGGAGAAAAGGAGTCTTTTCCATATAGGGGTTTCATGTCTCAGTCTTAGAGAGAGTGGCTTCTCCCATCTCAGTCCATCTGCCACGGTGGTTGTCCAGTAGATGATGGGTCTTCTGTGGAGACCACCAAAGGGTAATTCCAGAAGAGAGTCCAGCCAGGCTTGGGGGTGGAAAACTCCAGGCCATTGTTACAGAGCGGTGCAGGCGGAGGAAGGTCAAGATGCTCCTTGTCCTTTTCACTGGGAGCAGTGTAGCGTGAGGTACAATAACTCAAATTCCAGTCCCGGGAACTTGGGAAACCCCCACCAAACCAGGATGTAGGACTCTCTCTCCTTCGGTGGTCTCAGTCTTTTTCACGACAATCGTGAGGCAGATGAGAAAGCAATCTTGGGCAGAGTCTTACACTGGAGCAGCTGCCCTGCAGCCCTGGCTTGGCTGTTTGTGGCAAGGGAATGCTGCCAGTTTCCAGCTGTCCCTGCAGGATGGCCCCAGGGCAGAGCCCAGCCGGGCTCCCACTGCAGCCCCTGGAGCTTGGGGCAGACAGTGCTGCCAGAGCTGAGGTTCCTGGGCAGCCCCCGGAGCTGTGCCTTGCACTCTGTTGCCGTGTGTCCCAGCGCAGGCTGGCTAGCACTGTGTGAATGCACCAGCCCTGCTGGGACTGACAGGGGCCTCGCCCAGTCCCATCTCTGCCACGGCTGCAGCATTTCCTTGGCCAGAGCCTGAAGGGGCACAGAGATCAGAGCGATGAAATTGTCCAGACTGGGTTTTTCAAAGGCCCTTTCTAAGGAAGGGCTTGAGAATAAACGCTCTGTGTTTGCCACATGAACATCGGGGTGAGTGGTCTCTTTGTCTCCACCCTCCCCGAGCCAACGTTACAGCCACCCAGTCCCTCACACATCCACCTCGTGCCCTGCCACTGCCTTGTCCTGTCAGGGCTTCGCAGCCCCTCATCCCTTGGTGGCCCCGTCCCCTCAGGGTCTCCCCCAGCCCGGCCAAGCTGCCCGGCAGCAGCGCCGCAGCCCCACAGGAGCTGCAGAGGAGCCCCATCAAGAGGCACCTGGGAGCCCTCAGCAATGCAGCCAGCAGCACACGGGCAGGAGGACGCAGATGGCGGTTCCTGCCTGGCACAGGGCTTGTGGCCATCTGCAGGCACTGCTCTCACAGGGATCCCTGCAGCTCCGGCCCCTGCCCACCCGCTCTGCCGGCAGCACAAAGGCTTCAGCAGAAAAACCAAAGGCCAAGGGGCTTCTGGCCACTTTCCCTGCAACACTGCACGCCCGGGCAGCTTGCTGAGCCCAAGCACCCTTTTCCCCCTCTTGCCCTATGCCCTGCAGACCCTGGGCAGCAAAAGAAAGCTCCTGGCAGTCTGTCTAGTACAACACATCCTATATTCATATGCTAAAGAATACACAAAAAGAAGAAAAGAACAGTCTCAAAGGAACAGAAAATTCCCGCTGGCCCAGGTGGCCCCAGCAGACAGAGCCTCTGGGATCAGCTCTCTGCAGAGCTGCAGCAGCGCAGCCAGCCGAGCCCTGACAGACGAGGCCGTGTCCTCCATGCCCTGCGGAGCCGATCTTGCAGCCTCTGGAAGATGGAATATGGCTCACTCTGCAGTGCCCGCAGGACATACAATGTTTGAAGTGCCTCGTCTGACAAGGCACTGCTGATGTCCTTTGTCAGGTGTTCAAGGGCTGAAAGAGAGAGGAACAGAGCCAGGGTCAGATTCCGCATCTGAGGGGACCCGAGGAGAGCCCCCTGCCAGGGCCATGCCAGGCGGCTCTAGCCATGGCCAGGAGGGAGCAGGGACCAAGGGGATCAGCCCGCAGCTGCTGGCCACGAATGCCCCGCGTGGCCCTGAAATCTGGGTGCGCTCTGCCCACGCCGCCCCTCGTCCGCACAGGGAGCAGAGCCCTCGGCAGCCGGGGCAGGGCTTGCAGCTTGCCCCCGCCAGCCCCCGCTGCCCTCACTCACCGCTGCAGAGGAGCTGGAGCTCTTGCTGCTGCCCCCTCAGCTGCCGCCCCGGCCATCCCTGGGAACACAGAGCCTGTCACGGCGCCGGCGGCACAGCTCCCTGCCCGCGGCGCTGCCAGCGCTGTGGCCGCACGCCCTGCTGGCCCGGCAGGGCTCAGCCCGGGCCCTTGCCGCACGCTGCCGCCCCAGGGCACGGCTGCCAGAGGGCGGCAGCAGCGCCCGGCCAGGCGGGGCTCCACGGCGCCGGGCCCGGACGGCGCTGCCGGGGCAGCAGCCGGGGCTGGGGCCGAGCTGCGGCGGGGCGGGGAGGGAGCCCGGGCTCGTGGCTCACCCAGGAACCTGATGGCCGCCGCTCGCAGGACTCCTGTGGCTTCCGCAGGTACGGCAGGGCCCGGCGCAGGTGCTCGGCCACTCTGCTCCTGTCATGTGCCAGCTGCAGAGAGCGGCAGCAGGGCAGGCTCGGCGCGGGCTCAGCCCCTGGGCCGGGCGCTCGCTGCGCCCAGCCCCGGCCTCCCCTGCCCGCACAGCCCTGAGGCGCGGCCAGCAGCCCTGAGGCGCCGGGCTCTGCAGGGGGCACAGGGCCGGCTGCTGCCCGGGGAGCCGCGGTGCCGGCCCGCCCCGCAGCCCCGCCGGGCCGGGGCTCCATCGGCCCCCGGCTCGGGCCCCCAGGAGCCTGGAGAAGAGCCCGCGCGGCCTCTGGGTGCAGCCACGGGCAGGGGCGCAGCTGCCAGCGCCGCACACTGAGCACCGCGCTCAGGGGCTGCTCCAGGCTGAGCCTGGGCCTTCCAGCCCCTCCTTACCAGGCACTCGGTTAACTTCCACAGCTTCTTGTTCTTCACCACTTTCTCAAGATCCCTCCTCTTCAGCAACTGGGCCACACACAGCAGCGTTGCCTCAGAAGCCTGGAGAGCAGCAGAGACGCACAGATGGCCCCACAGCCCAGGGTGCTGGAGCCGCGTCCCTGTGCCAAGGCCTGGAGGAGGCTGCAGCCCGGCAGGCGCCAGGGCAGGAGGCAGCCGAGCCCCCTGCCAGGGGGACAGCAGCAGCCCCTGAACCCTCACCTGTGCCACAAGCCGATTCTCATTGTGGCAGTGGAAGAGGAGCGGCAGCAGGCTCTGGCGCAGGGGTGTCTTCAGGGCCTTGTTTTCTTTTTCCTGTGGCAAAGTCACCAATGTCCGGAAGAGCAGTATGGAGATCAGCTGTGCCTGGTTATTGTCCTGTATGAAAGAAAGAGAAAAAGACCTCAGCACTGGCTGCACGGGGCTCAGCGTGGCGCAGGCCTGCAAATGCCCAGGGCACAAAGTGTGCGGGCAGCAGCCGGTGGCCGTGGCTGGGGGCAGCGAGCCTTACGTGGTCAAAGAGTGGCACGAGCGCCTCAAGCAGCTGCAGTGCGATGGGGCCGGGTATCAGCATGTCATTGTCCAGGATGATAAAGCTGAGTAGCATGACTGTCATGCTAACTATCTCTCCATCTGCGTCCTGCAGGAGCTCCACAAGACCTTCAGTCAGGCTCCACATTTTTTTGGTCTGTGCGGAACACAAGTTGTTGAAATGCCATCCTGCTGCTGCAAGGCCTGGAGGCCAAAGGCCTTCCCTGAAGCACTCAAGCAGCTGAACCGGGAGGCAGGAGAGCTGGGAGCAGCTGCCCCAGCGCTCAAACCGAGCCAAGCCCAAATGACTGCATTCCCCAGCTCAGCCCCTGCCCCCTTCTCACCATCGAGGGCTCCTCAGTGAGCTGGAGAAGGGCCCTGAGTGCCAGGCGACGCCTCTCCCTGCACTCGCTCCGCAGGTGCCTTGACAAGATTTTCAGGACTCTCTTAGCACCGCGTTCACTTCAAGTGCAGAGCTCGAGGACCTGAAAGGCACAGGGCAGTGACAGGGGACCCGGCTGGCAGGAGCCCGGAACCGCACAGGGCTGGGCCCAGGCAGCAGCACAGGGCGCGGGCACCGTCCCAGGTAGCTGCGGCTCCGAGAGGGCAGAGAGCTGGGAGGCAGCTCAGCCAGGCAGCGCTGGCCATCAGGCTCACCTCCACAAGGAACGCCAGGGCGGGCAGCTCCCAGCGTGGCTCCTGTGTGCTGAGCAGCCGCAGCAGGTAGCGAGCGATCCGGGAACACAAGGAGATGGAGACACAGGACATCTCCCTGGCAGGAGAAGAAGCAACCAAGACTGTGGGCCATGGGGACAAACCTCTGCCAGGACTGACTCACAGAGGTCTGGTCTTTGCCCAGCATCCTGCAAGGGGCCCTGGAGTATTTGGGAGGCGGCTCCTGGTTGGCACCCTCCTCTCCCAGCCTTTTCCAGTCTGCTTGGCTGTCCCTGGGTGACAAGGCCCTCTGGCCCACGACCGTGGGGACTGTGTGGGGCAGCCTGGGCACAGAGCACAAATGTCAGAGGCAGCGGGGAGAAGGGGGTCTCACCGTGCCAGCAGACCCACGGCATGGTGCTGGGTGTCAGCACACAGCAGCGTGTCCCAGCCACAGCTGCGTTCCATGGCCACCACCACATCCTCATGCTGCGTTCGGCAGAGCAGGGACTTGAGGGTCTGCACTGCAAACCTGCGTGCAGAGCAAAGCCCAGGTCACGCTGGGAGCACTGGCTCCTGCCCAGGGACGTGGCAGGGACAGGAGGACTGGCATGGAGCACCTGTTGGGGCTGGTGGCAAGGCCGTATTGCTCTTGGCATCCCTTCCAGAAGGTATCCACCTCCTCTGGCATATCCAGAGTGCTGAAGAGCACTTGGAAGAGCAGATGCACAAAGAGGCGGGGGAAATACACCGTCACCGTATGTGGGACACAGGGCACCTGGAGGATGTTCCACATCACCACAGTTGCCTGCAAAGGACAAAGGCCCCGAGACAGCGCTCAGTGCCGAGGTGTCCGTGTGGCAGGGCCCCAGCACGGCAGGGAGAGGCCCAAAGAGACGCAGGGGGAGCACCGGGCCTGGTGCCCCTGTGGCTGCCCCTGGGCCAGGTTTCAGCCCAGCGCCTGAGGCAGGGAGATGCAGTGGGGGAAGAAGATGGAGAGCTGCTGCAGAGGCGGCCTTGGGGCCAGCAAGGCCAATTGCAGAAACTCACAGCCAGGACAAAGACACCCGTTTTGTCCCCATCGGAGGTGCACGTGCTGTGCTCGGGCCAGCTCCCCAGCACATCCAGGAGTACCAGCAGCGCAGGCTCGGAAGTCCTGGGCGAGCACATGATGCTCTTCCACATGGTCAGAGCAGCTCTGTGGGGTTAAAGCTCTGTCTCAGGGAAGTCTGGGACATAGCACTGTGGCCTGGGCAGCAGCGGGGACCTGAGCTGGCTGCCAGCTCTGCCTCTGCCCACTGCCACTGGCCAGCAGCAGCCAGCAGCCCAGCCCTGTGGGGACAGGCCCCTGAGGGGCAGCGAGGCAGCATGGCAGCAGGCTTGGGGACTGCCGTGCCAGGGCTGGCAAAGGGAGCAGCCAGAGGGCCCTGGAACTCTCTGTTGCTCAGACACCTGGCACAGGCTGCAAAGGCTGATGGGCTGGGGAGCCCTGAGCCCTCTGGGCAGCTGGGCCCCATACCTGTCACAGGATGGGGCCACACGCAGCAGCGTCATGAGTACGTCAGCGGGCTGGGCTTCGGTGAGATCCAGCAGGGTCCTGTTCAGCCTGTGCTCAGCAAACTGATTGGCCATGAGCCACTGGTGGATGTACCTGACCATGGCGGGCACCTGGAGAAGGCACGGGGAGATTTGGAAAGCTGCCAGAGGGAGGAATGTCCCCAGCTTCCCCAGACAAGTGCCTCCCTTCCCACCACGCTGCCATGGCCTCAAAGGCTCACAGGGACCAGCGGGCGTGGCTTGGGAGGCCAAGCAATTGCTGGGAGGATGAAACCCTGGCCACAGGCTGCTTACTTGCTTTGGATTGGAAAAGCCCTCCTCTACGAGCATATCCAGCAGGGCAGCACTGGTCTTGGTTTTGAAGATGTGCGAGTATGCTCTGAGCCCAGTGCCCACGGTGCTGGTCTCTTCCTCCCGAATTCTCTTGATCAATTTGCAGACCAGCTGTAGGAGAAGGGCAGGAAGGCAGGGATGTTCCACGGAATGCTGCAAGTGCGGTGCTGGGCTGAGCGGTGACAGCAGGCCCAGCGCAGGTGGGGATGGCTGCAGGTACCTGCGCTGTTCTGCGGAAGAGGCCACGGGCGGGGTCCTGCTCTTGTGTCCGCTCCATGGCTGGATCTGGCAAAGAGCTGCAGGAATAACACCTGGGAAAAGCGGCAGGTCAGACACGAACGAGTGCGCTGTGCGGGGGCTCCTCACAGCACCGCTCTGTCCCGTCCTGTCCCTTCGCGTGCTCCGAGCACTGTGCCGTGGTCTTGTCACCGCCAGCTCCTGTGTCACCACGTGTCACAAAGGGCCCTTGGACACCCGTTCCATGCCACGCTGACCGTGCTGCACCGTGTCACAAAGGGCCCCTGCACACACTGCCCCCTGCCCTGGGGCCGCCCCCAGCCCACCCAAAGTGGCCCAGCTTGGAAGGAATCCCTGGCCCCAAGTGTCTCAGGCAGCCTGACAGGGTCTTTAGGAGCGGCTCAAACCATCAGCAAACGCTGCCCTGCTCTGCGGGCTCAGGGCAGCAGAAGGAGCCCCCAGGGCTGCCGACGCAGCCGCGCTGGCAAGGGCACGGGACCTTCCACAGAAGCTGGCACGGCCTCCTTGGGACACGTCCCAGCTGGTGGCCATCCTGAACCCGCGGCTGTGACACGGACAAGGAACGTGTGGGCCAGGGCACCAATGCTGCTCTGAGCCCTGGGGCCCGGGCAGCGCTGGCAGCAGCAGCTGTGGCAGAGTCCCCCCCAAGCAGAGCTGCCACCCCCAGCCCTGGCAGTGCTGGTGCCCATCTCCTGCCCCAGAGACCCATGCCCCCGGGGGGCTTCTGTGCCACAGGGAGCCAAAGCCCACGTGCACTGGGGGCTGTGCTCCTCCCTGCAGGGGCTGTTGGCAGGAGCACCTGGAGCAACTGCTGGAAACACATGGTCTCTGTCACAAGCTCTTACTCCATGCTGGAATTATTTTCTCCTTGAAGTCATTTCCTTCAGCAGAAAAACACCTTCACGGCAAAGGCACAGAAGAATCTGGCATTTAAGAATCCTCAGTTCAGGAAATCTTTCCTTCTCATCGCTCAGCTCCAGTAGTTCCAAAAAGTTGCAAACTTCCCAAATTCATTGGGATGGCCTGAGAAGGTGAAGAGTTGGAATTTTGCTTCCCATCTCAAAGCAGTGACACATTTGCCTTAATGTTGTCCACTGAGAGTCACTTTACAGAACATAACACTACACAGAGGCACAAAAGGGCCATTCTTTGGTTTGAAAATGGTTTTCTATGAAGGGATGATAATATCCTAATTCTCTTAAGGAATAAAAGCTCTCAGGAAATGCAAGTTCACTCCGTGTTACAAAAGTAGCTCAAAGAAAGAAGTAGATAGCAAGAGGACTAATCCTCCCCCTGGTACAGATATCTCAGTGGCCAGTAAAGTCCAGCTCTCCCCTCTTGTTCCCTGCAGGAGAATCAGGAGCATGAACAGGAAAAGTCACAGATGTTCTTTCTGCCCTCCCTAACCAATGCTGTGCCAAACCACAGATGCTGCCTTCAAACTGACTCCAATTCCAGGCAACACCTCTCACCTTCCACACAACTTTCTCCAACACCCCACCAACACCAACCCCCCAAACTCCCGCACAGAATCCCTCAACACCCCGCCAGGACCCCCAGCTGTCCCTGTCCCTCCGCAGAGCTGTCCCAGCCTCCAGCAGACGCCCTGGTTCCCTGCACGTGCCGTGGGATGGCACTCAGGAGCATCTGCTCCAAGGCCTTCCCCGCTGGCAAGCTCAGGCTGCCAGGCCTGTGGCTCCTGGATCCCCCTTCCCAGCGAGCCTTCCTGGGCACGGCTGTTCCATTGGCACCTTGGCGCTCCGCTGGCACTGCTCCACTCAGCCAGCACTGCTGGGAAAGGATGGAGAGCAGCCTGGCAAGCTTTTTCTCCAGCTCCCTCTTCACTCCTGGGGGAGGTGGGACATTCCACAGGAAAGCAACTGCTGCCACAAGGAGCAGGGTGGCCTCAGGCCCCTTTGGCAATGCACAAGGCCCTTGTTTGACATAAGGAAGCACAAGCAATTCCCATTAGCCAACAAGTACTTAGCACAGACACACAGGAGTACTTGCACCAGTGAGCATAAGAAAAACCTGGCAGGCCTGATTGACTGAGAGTGACTTGACAAAAAGCTTTAGACATGGTCTGCCAGCAGAACTAAGGGCAAGTACAGAATCAGCCCTGTGCAGGGAAGCCATGAGGAAGACTTTGTGCTGCTTTAGGGCATGGAGAGCACTCCTGGCCAGCACCTGGACACCAGCTTCAAGTACAGGAATGTGACACAGTGTATTCCTAACCCCCTGCGTGTCGAATCACATCAGCAGCGTAAAGATGGATGGCATTTTTGATACAATTCCTACATACACCCACTGACATTTATACATGGTGGAGAAGCATTTTAGTGGGGGGCAGACTCCTGTCCTCATACCCAGTCAGTAAAAAGGCTTTTGGCAGACAATGCATCAACCCTCTGCCAATTTCTTTGAATGAGGGAGACCCCTCAGGACTGATATACCCTGAGGGAACACCGTTGGCCTTGACCTGTAGGCACCTGCACAAGCTGAAAATCAGCTGCCTCAGCTTCCAGGACCTCTCTTGGCCAGCATCCTGACGTGGTTTCAGGACAGCTGCGAGGCACTGCTGGGAGCCAGCGGGACAGGACCGGCTGTCTCGTGTCCACATAGCACCCCTCACACAGCCAGGCCCATCCCAAAACCAGACAAACGTGTCAGCAGAGAGGAGCAAGGAGCACTGGGCTCCTCTCAGGGTATCTCAGCTGGGCTCGCTCCACAACTCGCCCCCATTTTAAGGCCTGCTGATGCCCAGCTGCCAGAAATGCCCACCTTGTTCTCTCCAGGATGCACAGGGAGAGCCAATGAGCAGGACACCTTGGCAGGCAAAGCTTCCAAGCCTTTTCTGAGGCCAGGGACACAGCAAGATCAGCCAAGACTCTCCACGCTGCCTGGCCCACCCAGCCCAGTTCTGTGCTGGCCCTGGGCCACAGCAGCTTCCTCCAAGCAAGAGGCAAATGTATATTGCCAAGAGTTGAAACGCAGCAGAAAGAGAAGATGAGAAAAGTGTGTGCGTAAAGGCCTTTTAATTCACAGCTCTCAAAGACAGCTTTGGGGCTCGTGGCTGGACAGAGATGCTCCTGCTCACACCTCTGCCCAAAGGAGGGGAGCAAACACACCCTGCTGCAGGTGCTTGGGTTGGTCTCTGCAAGTTCAGGCAGATGCCAAACCTGCTCTTCACAGCCTTCTCCCTTGCCCTGCCCTTGTGCCAAGTGCAAGAGGCCTCAAGGACTGAAAGGAGCACAGAGAGCCCCAGGGGGACACTTGCACCTCCCTCACTGGGAGCTGCCTGGGAAGCACTTTCCTTGAGAAGCAAGCCCCTTTCCTCCAAAGGCATTTCCCCACATGTGAAGCTTTCCTGGGGAACACCAACACACTGTTAAGAAAAGCTGGCAAGGCTGAATGACTCCTGGTCCTTTCAGGACAGGCACTCCAGCTCTAGCTCACATTCCCCCAAGTGTGTGTCCAGTGGAGGTTCAGAGGTGCAGCCCCAGGCCCTCTGGAAACACAAGCTGCCCGCTGCCTCTTCAGCTGCCTCAACTCCTGCCTGCGCTCACGGCAGCAAACCCAGGCTGTTCCCGGCCAGAGCCCAGAGCCCTGTCCCCCCACAGGACGCTCTTGCCAGCCCCTTCCAGGACTCTCTGCTGTGCACGCAGCGCTTTTCATGTCCGCTCTCAACAGGCTTTGGAACGCAGAGCACAACCTGGCTGCCTCTGCCACCAGCACACCCCACACACAGGCGGAGGAAGAAGCAGCAGGGGTTGTTTTGCATCCAGGCCCAAGAGAAACTGGAAGGCTGCCCTCCCTCTGGTCTCACTTGCTTGGCTTTCTGACTGGGTCTGAGGCTGGGGCTGCCATTCCTTGGTTGTGGGGACCAGAACCACACACGGGATCCCGGCACTGCCTGACAGAGCTCCGGGCACTGGCACGGTCGCGCGTCCGAGTCTCGGGCACCGTGCTGCTGCTTCATCTGCTCTCAGGCACACCCAAAGCTCTCTGTTAAGCCCGGATGGTCTCTGGTTCTGGGTTCAGAACATCCTTGGCTTGGCTCTTCCAAAATCCAGGGGCTCCAGGGTGCTCAGCATGATCTGTAACTCCACAGTGTTGTGGAACTGGGCCTTCAGCACAGGCACCTTTCCAGCCTGATCTGCCCTCGTTCCTCTGTGTCTGTGCACAAAACTCAGCGTGGAAGAGAACGGCAGGAGGGGCCTGTGTGTCCCAGGGCTCTGGATTTGCATCGCTTCAGCTCCACAGAGATGCAGGTAAAGCACAGAAGCCAAAGTGTTTATTCATGGAAGGCAAAGCAAAGGGATGAGCTGGGAGGGAAGAAAGGGGATGGGCAGGGTCTGAGGGCTGGAGGGAGGGAGCTGTCAACAGGGAGGGGGAAGGCAGGAGCTATGGGAGCTTCCCACAGGCTCAGCTGTGCCAGTCATCAGCTGTGCCTGGAGCTCCAGCTGGTCTCCTCTGCTCTCCAGGTGGTCTCATCTTCCAAGGGATCTGGAGGTCTTCAGGAGACACTGGTTCTTCTGAGGCAGCAGATGAAAGTAGTTCTGCAGCTCTTCCCTGGAACATCACCTGAACAAAGGTGCTTATGTGGGAGGGGCTGTCGTTTTCACTCAGGGCTTGAAGGGCTGGAAGAGAGAGGAACAGAGCCACAGTCAGAACCTGGATCTGCAGCAATCCAAGGAGACCTTCCTGCCAGGGTGTAAGACTCTGCCCAAAATTGCTTTCTCATCTGCCTCACCATCATTGTGAAAAAACTGAGACCACCAAAAGAGGATCCTACATCCTGGTTTGGTGGGGCTTGCCAAGGCCCCGGGACTGGAACTTGAGTTATTGTTCACAGGTGCCTTTGTCCACCTCATGCTACACTGCTCCCAGTGAAAGGACAAGGAGCACCTTGACCTTGCTCCGCCTGCATCGCGCTGTGACAATGGCCTGGAGTTTTCCACCCCCAAGCCTGGCTGGACTCTCTTCTGGAATTACCCTTTGGTGGTCTCCACAGAAGACCCTTCATCTACTGGACAACCACCGTGGCAGATGGACTGAGATGGGAGAAGCCACTCCCTCCAAGACTGAGACATGAAACCCCTATATGGAAAAGACTCCTTTTCTCCTCAAGGACTGAAACCTGTAACCTGGGGGGAGGAAGAGGGCAGTGTGTGTGGGGGAGAACAGCTGATCAAACTGAGATGTTTGCCTGCAGGCAGTGACCACTGAACCAGGGAAAACAATGGCTCTGCCCCACAGCTGAGATCATAAGACAATTGTATCTTTTCCCCATTCCTTTGCAACTTTCAATGGAAAATTCTAATAAAAACCCCTCGAGTCAGCTAGCTAACTCGAGATCTCCCCAATGTGAAGGCGACTCCTCGACTGGACGTCAGCTGGACCCTGACTGGAATTACATCGCCTCTACGTTGGTAGATATACTTATTCTTTCTCTCTTTTCCTTTTCTTTCCTTCAGGGTTTCTTTCTCTCTCTCTCTCTCTGTGTCTCTCTCTCTCTCTTCCCCAGTCCCCTCCAATGCATTTTGCTGTGATCATTCAATAAAGTACACTGATTTTGATTGTTACTGCAAACCCCCTTGCCGTGTTGCTGTTTTCTACCCTGAGAGCAGATAACGAACAATCACAATCCTGTCCGTGAGGGTGGATCGTGACACCAGGCCATGCTGGCTGTGCCCAGAGCTGTGCCCAGAGCTGCCCATCACTGCTGCCTTTGGGAGCAGAGCAGGAGGGCAGCACATGTGCCCAGCCTGCAGCCAGCCAGGGCACATCCACCTCCTCAGCAGCTGCCCAGAGCAGGATGCTCCTGTGCTCGCTGCCATCTCCCAAAAGCTCTGATCCCACCCTGCCAAGCAGACAGGGACCCACCTCACGCCCTCCACGGCTGGAAGAAAAGCTGGTCCCAAACGATGTCCTCAGCCTTCTCCAAGGGCAGGGCCCATCCACACCGCAGCTGCTCCCAAGCACTTCCCGATCCTGACTGGGCGTCCTAGAATGCTTCTCTAGAAAAAAAAAAAACCAACAAATTATTGAAAATAGATTACAGACAAAACTGGGAAAAGAGAAAAAAAGTTAAAAATTGTATCTCTATCAGGGGCTTCAGGAAGGCCCAACCCCAACATGCTGGGGAAAAACCCACCCACGGGGGAGGGAAGCCCTCGCTATCTCCCTTCCCCCCTGCACTGCCCCCCAAAATAACAGTGATCCCAAAGCACACAAGGGCAGTGGAGCAGCCCAAGCCCTTCCTTGCCTGCACAGCAAAGCAGCCCCTGCACAGGTTCTGGAGTCCCACCTCTGCTCCCACCATGGGCGTTGGTTTGTGTCGGGCTGGCTGCCCCAGCCCCAGCCCCAGCCCGGGCCACGGTGGCTGCTGGGGGCTGTTGGCAGGGCCAGGAGCCCACTCCCATTTCGTAGCCAGCCCAGCCCATGCCCCCAGCCCTGCCAAAAGCAGCTGGGCAGCCGACTGAAGGATCAGCTGCATCCGCCCCAGCAAAGGGGGAACCTTTGCTTCCCAGCCAGGCTGGGCAATGCCCAAATCTGGGAGCATTTCCCTGGGTGTGGACTCATCTGCAAATTCGCTGTGGAGCCTGGCTTGGAAGAAGGTGCCAGAATCCAAGTCCATCATCTTCAGCTGGCCAGAAGCCAGGTGCAGGAAGAGGTTGTCATCCTTGATGTGCTCCTCGCTGGCTCCAGCAGCAGCAGCAGCCCCACCTGGTACAGCTTCTCCAGGGGCTCCTACTCCTTGCCTGGGGTGAGACCAGGCTGTCAGGGTTCTGCCCAGGGCCCCAGCTGTCCGGGAACCAGGACAAGCAAAACCAGCTTGCATAGCGGCCACCAGTGCTGGGCAGAGCAGCTCAGCTCCAGCACAGGGGCTGCGTGTTCCCATCTGATGAGCCCTGGGCAGTGACACAGGCAGGACAAAAAGTCTGGGTTCCCTTGTTTCTGATTGCCAAGGCATGTGTGCAGCTCTGACTTACCAGGGCCCTGCATCAAAGGGGGCCTGTGGCTCTCTCCCTTCTTCTAGGGCAGATGAATATCCTGCATCCAAGGATGACACAACAGCTCTTCTAATGAGGGCCTTTCCACGTCCAGCATGGATAAACACCGCCTGATCAGATCTTGGCACTCTGGGCACAGAAACCAGAAACCGCCGGTCAGCTGCAGAAGGCTCCGGTTGCCTTTGCCCCACTATTCCCGTGCCCAGGCCATGCTGGAGGTGCTCAGAGCTGGGCCTAAGCTTTCCCATTGAATCCCTGTTTTGGAGGAGAGCAGGGGAGCAGGACATGTGCCACCCCCTCAGCAGCTGCCAGAGCGGGATGCTGACGAGCCCGCTGCTGTCTCCCAGCACTGGCATTCCCCCCCGTGCCCAGAGAAGAGGATGCACCTGGAGAGAGCCGTTGTGGCAGCGAGAGCTGCTGGTCCCAGCTGATCTTCTGGCCCCTCCTGAAAGGGTGCTCCCCGCAGACCATCTGGTGCAGCACGATGCCCAGGCTCCAGATGGTAGCTGGCTTGCCGTAGTACCAGCCAAAGTGGGTCCATTCCGGGGGGCTGTAGGAGCGTGTTCCTATGGAATACAGATGGAGTTCAGCAGGGGGATGCTGCTGCTCCCAGAGCCTGGCCCCAGCATCCCTGGGCATCTGGGGGCTGCCCCAGTGGCACACAGGGTGACCACTGCCCTCTCACCAGCACCTGGGACTGGTGTCATGACTTGGGGTTGGAAAAGAAGCCACTGGTGTTGGAAGAGGGCAGTGGAAGCCCTGGCTAGGCTCGACCATGACAAAAACCCACTCAGTGCTGGGGGAAAAACCATGCCTTCATCCACCCTGCCTGAATTGCCCCAAAAAATATTAGGAAGCCAAAGCAAACCAGGTGAGTGGAGCAGTCCAAGCCCTTTCTCACCTGCATACCAAACTGCCTGGGGCACAGGTTCTGGACCGCCGTCCATCTGCTATCCCCACCCTCGGCTGTTTTTCTCCGGCTGGCTGCTCCAGCCTTAGCCCCAGTCCTGGGAAGAGTGGTGGGCAAAGGCTGCCAGCAGGGCTGGAAGCTGCCTCCCCACCCACCCCTGCTCAAAAGCACCTTGGCTGAGATCTCAGTGCCATGAAGGGCAGCAAAAGAGAGAATCCCTGCTGCCACACCCAGCTTGGGCTGTGAGATGTTGGGCCATGAGATGCCGGCACCAGGAGCACACCCCTGCGTGGGCTCACCTGCAAAGTGAATGTAGGCTGTGTCTTGCAGGTAGGTGCCACAGCCAAAGTCAATCAGTTTGGCCTGCCCGGTGGCCAGGTCAACCAGGATGTTGGCTAGTTTGATGTCGCGGTGCAGGACCCCGCAGCTGGTGCAGTGCCGCACGGCCTCCAGCACCTGGCGGAACAGCTCCCGCGCCACCTCCTCGCACAGGAAGCCCCGTGCCCGAATGAAATGATGCAGGTCCTGACACCGCTCCGGGCGCTCCAGCACCATCACGATGTCGTTGGGGAATTCACACCACTCCAGCAGCTGGATGATCCCGGAGAAGCCAGTGGACACCTTGGCCAGCAGCACGATCTCCAGCGGTGCGCTGGTGCCGTCGGGCTGCGGGAGGAGCACGATGCCGTCGGTGGGGCCGATGCCGTGCCAGAAGTGGGGAAGCCCTCACCCAGCCCGGGATGCTCTGCGCCCTGCGCTGGCCCCACGCCCGCTCTCCCTCCAGGCGTCCCAAAGGCTCCCACCCTGCCGGGCCTCGGCTCATCCCCGCCCGGCACGGCCCGGCTTCTGCCGCTGGCCCCGCTCACTCACCAGCTCGCCCCAGTGCTGCACGCGGTTCCGAGGCACCCTTTTGATGGCCACCTGCAAGCCAAGGGCAGCAGCGGGCTCAGCTCGCCGCCCGCCCTGCCCACACCCAGCATCCTCCTCCTCCTCCTCCTCCTCCTCCTCGTCCCTTGCCCGCCGCCGGCCCCGCCGCTCACCGGGGCGCCGTCCGAGAGCCGCGTGGCCGCGAAGACGCTGCCGAAGCCGCCGCGCCCCAGCAGCGAGCCCAGCCGGTACTGCTCCTTCAGGCCCCGCTGCGCCTTCCCTGCGGGCGGGACGCGGCTGTCAGCGCTCGGCCCGGGGCCAGCACCGGCCCCCGAGCGGCCCTCAAGCGCCCCGCGCCGGCCATCGCCAGCCCTTCGCTCCCTGACACGGGACAGCGGCGGCTCGGGGCCGGCGGCCCGCGCTGCCGAGCGGCGGAGCTCGGGTCGGGGAAGCCGCAGCGGAGGCGGCGGCAGCGGCCGCGCCGCCTGTGTCCTCCGCGGGCCCCGGGAGGAGCCAGGGCCGGGGCCGGGGCCGGGGCCGGGGTCGGGGTCGGGGTCGGGGCCGGGGTCGGGTCTGGACCCTGCGTCGGGGCCGGGGCCGGGCTCGGGCCAGGCGGAGCCAAAGGGCGGCGATGCCGCCCCAGCCCCAGGCACTGATGCCCGCCCAGCAGCGCCACCGCCAGCACGGCCAGAGCCGCACGGAGGCGAGACCGCGGCGGGACGCCCGGGGCCGGGGCCGGGGCCGGGGCCGGGGCAGCCCCGCCCGGGGCCGGGGGCGGGCCGGGGGCATGGCCCGGGCCGGCAGGGGGAGAGGAGGCGGGGAGAGGAGAGGGACGCCGGGAGACGGACGCCCAGAGAAGGGTGCCCGACAGCGGGAAAGGGACAGAAAGAGAAAGAGAGAAAGAGAAATTAAGAAAGCGCGTTGTCGATTCTCTGCTTTTGCTGCCGCCGCTTCCGCTGCTGCTGCTGCCGCCGCTGCCGCCGCTGCAACTGAAGCCCCGGGGCCGTTTGTCCGCGTGTCCGTTCCCCGCTCGCCCCACGAGCCCCACGGCCGAGCCCCGCGCGCCCCGGGACAGCCCCTTGCTCTGTCCAAACACGGCAGCTTTGCAGCCTTGAGCCCACATGCACAGCCCTGACTCCCGCACACTGGCACAGCAATCCCCTCGCTGCCTGCTCTGCATTGGCCTTGCTGAGCCTCAAACACTGTCGGGCACATTCCCTTGCTGGAGGATTCCTGCCTGAGCCAAGCACTGCCCTTACATCGCCAGTGTTGCTTTCCAGTGACAACAGGGGAAGGCAAACTGTGTGTGGCTCCAGGTATTTTAGAGTGTCTAAAACTCGCCAAGTCACTGATCTTAGAGGTGAGGTGCATTTGGAATGAATGGGATGGAGAAGCAGTGCAAGATGGAAAAGGGGAGCATAGAAAGAAATAAATAAACACCTTGGATTGTTTCTTTCCATTCTCATTTCATTTCCTAAAAGCTGTTTCACTTTTCCCAGAAGCTTCTCCACAGTCCTGTTTGCTCTTTCCAAGTGCCTTTCCTGGAGAACCAGGTGCAGCTTCTGTCACAAGATGTGCCACCAACCGCAGCTTCTCTTGTTTTCCACACCGTGCGTGCAGCATGACTCTTGCAGCAAAGCAGGACAAATGTTTTAAAAACTTTACAGCTTGTTCTTTCTTTTCCTTGTTGGCTGGGGAGTTGTGACATTGGTCAAGTTTTCATTGTTACTGTTCTACCCTAAGAAAACATGACAGGCTCCCAGGAATTGTCAGGGAATGCAAGCCTGAGTGAATGCAGAGAAAGAATCTCCAGAGCCTGCAGCCAGAAGTGGAGTGTTGTGTGATAATCATTGAATCATGCCCATGGACAGCTTGAAAGTGATCTAGAAGATGAAAATGGGCTGGCAGGGGGAGTTTGTTTCTGTGTTGAGTTCAGATGCTTCCACAACTCATGCACTTATATAAATTGGAGCACAATCAGTTCACGTAAAGCAAGGCTGGGTGCTGTGTGGCAGGAGTAGGAGGTTTGGGCATCAGGACATTCCGCAATGGGCGGCCGTGCCCGGGGCTCTGGGCCTGGCCCCGCGTGCGCTGAGCTCCCGACCCTGCGGGAGCTGCCCGGGCTGGGCTCAGCTTCCCGCTGGGACTGGGCAGCAGGCTGGGCTGCAGCTGGGATCAGCAGCAGCTGGAAATACCTCTGGGCATCTCCATTTTCTGCTGCTGCTCAGAAGAAGCAGTGAAGGGAGTCAAGAGGTTCTGGTTTTTCTTTCCCCTGGTAGGTTTTTCATTTCATGTGACACTCCAGAGGCAATTTCTGTGATGGCCTCTGGCAGGTGATTCTATTTCAGCAGCAGCAGCAACAGGGCTGTGTTTGAGCACTGCAAATGTAGCCTGTGTGGCTTGAATTCTCCTTGACTTTGTGCTCAGGGACTTGAGAGCATTTCAAGATCTGCTAATCATGATGCCTGTGACAAAAGGCCAGAGTTCCCCATCTCAAAAGCACTCTCAGTAGCACTGATCAAAAAAGCAATTGCAGTTTTAGAGATAAAAATCAAATGGCAAGCAGAAGAGGGACAAGAGCAGTCAGGATCTCCAAGTGTCAAGGCAAAGGCAGCCACCAGCAGCCTGCTGCTGTCAGCTCAGGGTGAGTAAAAGAGTGCTGGAAACAGCGCTGGAAGCGGATCCTTTCTTTCCCTGAAGGCTGGGTCAGGGCAGCACAGGCGGGCCCTGAGGAGTCAGGGCTGTGTGTGGGTGCTTGCTGCTCTAGTCCAGAATGGAGCTGGAAAAAGCCCTTGGGAGCCGAGGCAGGAGCAGGTGGGAAGGGGCCGGCGCTGCTGCTGCTGCTGCCCGGGAGCCCCGGCTGGGCCGGGCCGGCGCCCCCTGCGCTGCGGCTGCTGCTGCTGCCAGAGCCGGGCGGGACTCGGGGACAGGGAACGGGCTCGGGGGGACAGCAAAGGCCTGGGGGCTGCAGGGGACAGTGAGGCTATAGCTGCAGCTATGGATGTTGCCTGTCCAGTGGTATTTACACCTCTGGCAGGGGGCGGATCTCAAGCAACAATTACGGCGCTGGATTGGAAGCTACTGTCACAATTACGAGCCACAGTTAGTCAGTTTGGAGTGACCAGTGAGCCCACAAAGCAAATGCTTGACTATATTTGGGGGACTCAGGTGTTACTGCCGGCTGATTGCAGAGGAACAGTGAAGCTGATCTTCACTCAACATCAGCAGCTCCTGTTTAATGCACACTGGCAAGCACTCTGCCAGGAATGTGTCACAACAGCACGGCAGCCAGGCGACCCGCTACACGGAATAACCCTAGAGGAGCTAGTGGGTTTAGGGCCTTTTCTTCCTACGGAGGCACAAGCGTTAATTGGTCCCAATAAATGTCAGGAAGCTATGCGCCTGGTACGACTGGCCATAGACAAGATAAAAGAGCCAGGCGGGGTCCCCTCTTATATGGGAATAAAGCAAGGAAGGGATGAATCATTTGGATCTCTTATAGATAAGGTGGCCACTGCTATCGAACGGGCAGGAGTCCCTGACTTTATGAAAGGTGCTTTGTTGAAACAATGTGCACTCCAGAATAGCAACCAGGCTACGAGGAACGTATTGAATACCCTAGGAGCTAATTGGTCTATAGAAGAAGCATTAGAACGATTGGCAAATATGCCCGTAGGAAATCAGGCAATGTTAGTAGAAGCTATTAAGGAGTTAGGAGTAGGAGTACAGAAACAGGCAGCAGCCACACAGAGTCAGGTGTCAGCTGCTCTTGCTCCCCTACAAGCAGCGGCAACAAATGCTCCGCGGGCTCTATCTGCTGGCCGATTTAAATGTTACCAGTCAGACACCCACAACGCCGCTGTCAACACCTCAGCCCAGCTCCACTACAACCAGCCACCGCCGGGAGCCTCGGGCTGGACGTGGCAGCCTCAGCAGCAGTAACATTGATGACCACCCACCTGGAAAAGGTGCCGACTGGAATAAAGGGACCAATCTTTATTGATGGACAACCTATGGGTGCTTTGCTGCTGGGACGATCATCGGCCACCATGATGGGATTATTTGTTTTAACTGGGGTAATAGACGCTGATTATACGGGGGAAATTTGTGTCACTCCTTTTCCACCGATAGGAATTGAGAAAGGACAAAGGATAGCCCAATTGGTTCCATTGGAACAGATGACTAAAACGTTGCCCCCTCATCAATCGCAATCGAGGAGAGAACGAGGCTTTGGTTTACTGGGAGCACTTACTCAGCAAGACAGAAAAACGGGGGAGGCGTGGGCCTTGGAATGGATATCTCCTCCACTTCAACAGCATAAGACCCTTCTTCAAAAAATCGAAATTTTGGCTGACTTGCTCAAGATGGGTCGTGAACGTGTGCTACAGATTACGGGAAAGGAGCCTGAGCAGATACGGATACCAATGAGGAAAGATACATTGACCTGGTACCTGATAAACAGTATGGAATTACAAGAGGTGCTGCTGGGGGCCGGAAGCGTGATCGCCACTGATGATATTCCCAATATACCGTTGAAATGGAGAGGGCAGTGGGGTTGGATGCAATGCACAAAAAGGTCACAGAAACCCCTGTCGGATGCCATCACAGCCTACACAGATGCGGGAAGAAAATCCAGAACTGCTGCAGTGACTTGGCAGGAAAAGGGACAATGGCACCATCAGAGTCTCCCGGCCTCCAAATCGGATACTTTACAAACGATGGAGTTATTGGCTGTTGTTTGGGCCATGGTGCATTTTTCTGGGCCTCTCAATATAGTGACAGATTCTTTGTATGTTGCAGGAGTATGTGAGCGAATAGAAGATGCCTTTATCAAAGAGGCTCAAAACAGGAGGTTACATGAGCTGTTTATACAGTTACAGAGGGCAATTAAGTTGAGAAAATATCCTTTCTCTGTTATCCATATCAGAAGTCACAAATGGGATTTGTGGGTAAAATACAGGGATCCTAAGACAGGGCAATGGCAAGGTCCTGCTAAGGTATTATATTGGGCCCGCGGATATCTCTGTGTTTCTACCCCTACAGGATCCTTGTGGGTACCTGCTAAATGGACCTGAGCAGCTGTGTTAGAAAATTTTGGTCCCCAGGGTCCATAGTGGCAGCATCCTTTTTGACTCCAGGGGTATCGGCAGCAGGTGCCCATGCCATTTTAAATAAGTTAGGATGCTGCCTTGCTAAACAAACCAATGCCACCTCTTTGGCACTTTCCAGCCTTTTGCTTTATGTTGATTCTATTCGTCATGCAACGCTTCAAAATAGGGCTGCAATTGACTTCCTTTTACTTGCACAAGGCCATGGCTGTGATGAATTTGAGGGTATGTGTTGCATGAATTTATCGGATCATTCCACATCCATACATACAAAGAGTAAGGAGCTCCAGTAAGGGCTGCACGCCTTGAAAGAAGAAGACTGTTTGGGGTTAGACGCATGGCTAAAGAGTCTTGGATTAGGCCCCTGGCTGAGAACAATGATTATGTATGCGATAGGGATATTAGTTGTTTTTGTGTTGCTAATGCTTGTGTTACTGTGCTTATTTAGTTGCATACAAAGAATGGTTAGCCAAATGATGGACAAGGCTTGGCATACAACATTTCTGGCCCAAAAAGAAAACGGGGGAAGTGTGGAGAGTTTTGTGGACAGTTGGCTAGCTGAGAGAGGCCATATAGACATAATACCCTTGATTAAGCGAGAAGGAGACAGGTATAGGAGTCAGCAGTCAGTTTCCGTATAAGGCAAGGACACTGTGCCCTTGGTGCAACAGCAGGATAAGGAGGAAGATCTTTAGTTAGAAATATGAAGAAAAGCAGAAAAGTTGCAACAGTATTACCACAAGGATGCAAAGTAGGTGTAGCTGGCTGATAAGTAACTAACCAATAATGAGCTCGCCTTTTGCAATATGTATTAGCCTCATTAACACTAATATAAATATGCGTGCCTATCAATAAAGTTTGAGACTTGTTGATCATCATCGGGTGTGCAAGTCTTCCTTCTCCATCATGACACTGTGGGAAGTTGTGGAACCACGGGGATCACTGTGGCACTGTTGGTGCCATGGAACCCAGGGGCCAGTGTGACACTGTGGGAAGTTGTGGAACCAAGGGGATCACTGTGGCACTGTTGGGGCCATGGCACCCAGGGGCCAGTGTGACACTGTGGGGCCTCATGGAAACAAGAGGCCATTGTGAGCCTGCAGGGCTGTAACACCCCAGAACACTGAAATGCTGGGGTTAACCAAAGGCTCCTTTACTCGAGTTTGGTGAACAGGAGAAAGACCAAGATACTCTCAGGAGGTCAAAATGACACAAAATTTATTTTACGGGCAAAGTACAAAAAAACCAAGGAACTTTGGCAAAGGATTTAATACAACATCCAATTTAACATAAAACGCTTATCACAGCAGTAACTTTATTCACTCAGTCCATTTAACCTGGAAACCTCTAAACACTGAAGTTGTTGAGGTACCCAAAGATGTTCCTTATAAAGAGCATTAGAAGGAGAAGAAAGGGAGAGAGAGACAGAAAGACATGCATCTGACTACCAGCTCCTAGGGTTCCAGTGTGAGTGAGATACAAAATCCAGGAGAAGGCAGAGTCCACACCAGGGGCTGACCTTGTGCTCTGTGTTTTTAAGCCCCTGGGTCTTTGTGGGCCTCCCCCCAGGTGAGACTTGTGATTGCTCGGGCAATCAGGGCTGGGTTAGCACTGTCCCCACTGTGTGACTGATTGACAGCTCATCCCAAGGTGTCTCGGGACATTGATCTCATCCAGCCTCTGACAGTGACCATGGTGACACTGGGGAACCTCATGGAACCATGGATCAGGTGTGACAATGTGGGTCCAAGGACACCACAGTGACACCGGGGAACCTCATGGAACCATGGATCAGGTGTGACAATGTGGGTCCAAGGACACCATGGTTACACTACGGAATCTCATGGAAACAAGCGGCCATTGTGACACTGTGGGGACCTTGTGGAATCAAAGGCGACCATTGTGGAACTCCCCTGGAACCCAGGGCACAGGGTGACACTGTGGAGCCCAGAGTGTCACAGAGGAGCCATTGTGACTCTTGGGTCTCCATGGAACCAAGGGAACATGGAACAGGCTGATGTCTTAAGTTTTAGCTTTCCTATTTTCCAGATGCTGCACTGCATTAGTCTGTAACTCTGGACTTCATACAGAGTGTTAGCAAGTTTCTTCACAGTGTAGTCTGACAAAACAATCCTTTTCCAGCCCAGACCAAGACAGACACGGTTGCAGCTTCAGGCCCAAAAAGTGCAAACAACAGTGAATTGAGGCAAGCAAACTGGAGGATGGGACTGCATAACCATAACTGGACAATTAACCCCAATATTTAAATGGACCAAACCTTATAAAAGTGTGAAAACTCTTGACCGGTCATCCATCTTGAGTGTAGTCTCGGCTGGGCTCTCACTGCTCAAGGTGAATCCTTTGAAGGCCTTTTAATTAATCCCTATTTTATTCATTTAACTTTGTCCAGCCTCTGTTCCAGGGAGCCTCTCTGGGCATCAAGCTGCTCAGCGCCTGGAGAGCAAAGGATTGCACAGGAAGTCTCCCTCACCCTCAGACAGTCCCACCTGACCAGGGCAAAAATCCAGTGGGGAGGAGAACATTATCTTGGGCCCTGGAAGGTGTGTTCATCCTTTGTTTTGGACTTCCTTTTCTTGGGCATTTGTGACACCTTCTTTGGGGAACTGAGGCTCATGGACTTGGCACCAAATCTCCCATGGGGCTCCTCAGAGTGCACAAAGCCCAAAGGAGTTGCACCTCTACCAGAATTATATTCAAAAATTAATTTTTTCAGGAGTGGAATTAATGAAAAAGATTTCAATGAGCAATTACCTCAAATGATTTTTTTTCCCTCCATTTTCAAGGTCTTCTCTCATTAGTTTTCTTTTCATAAGAGGCAGAAAAACATTATTTTCTAATTGATATTGAAGCAGGGTGTTCCCTAATGAAGTGGTGACTGGTAGGAAAAGTCTTCCTTGAAGTCAGGCAGTTAGACATTTAAGGTGGGATGCATGAGAGAAGAAAGGGGGAGACCCTCTTGCTGGCGGGATGCGTTTAGAAGAGAGGCAGAAATGCTGCAAGCGGGACATGTAAAAAGGAGGAAAGCAGGGACCCCATCACCAGTGGGATGCATGAGATTGAAAGATTTGCAAAGACTTGGGAGTGGGGAGACCGTGTTGTGCCAACGACCCGTGGTGGGGTCCCGGTCAGCTCACACAAAGGGAGACGGTGTAAGACTCCACATGGAGCACTGGTGTGGGGGCGGCCAGGCTGACCCTGTGGTGTGGGGTGTCTCGGGTGGAGGGACCGTGGGGGCTGCGCACACGTGCCTGCCCGTGGTGGCTCGGGGACGCCAGGCAGTACAGCCTGGCAGGGCTGGCCTGGTAAAAGAGCACCTGGCACCACGGGGCTGGCGCCACAGCATCAGGAGGCAGCTGCGTGTGCGGGGGCTGCTCTGTGCGGAGAGCGGCCAGCAGAGACCTGGCGCAGCGCCTCCCGGCACTTGCTACCCCAGCAGAGGCAGTGGCAGCGCCGGGCACAGTCCACGCGGTGCTGCCGGGGTCGGGCAGACTTAGTTCTGCAAAGGTCTTGTAGACCGCGGGGGTCGCTGACCCAGCGATGGGGCAAGACGCGTCTGCATGGGGGCCGCTGGTTTCCCTGTGAAGCCCATCAACATAAAGCCGTGAGACCGAGGCGCCGCTGGGGGCCGGCGCCCAGAAGCAGAAAGAGGGGAAGAGAGGACTGCCAGCTTGGTATAAGTATAAAGCTGGCTTTCATAGGCAGGGTTATGAATTGTTAATGATGTAATTTCATTCAAAATTGTTAATTAATGTAATAGATTGTTATACCTCAGTTATGTTATAAGTTATGAAGTTAAATGTACTGTAGTATGAGTGTGTCCCCACTAGAAGGGGTAGTGAGAACTGGGCGAGGGAGTTTTCTAGAAAGTTACCAATGAAATGATGGCATCAATATGGACTATGATTGGTAAACTAACCAACCATTGAGATCCCAGTGTTCCAGAAAGATTGTTCAGGAATGCACCATCTTATGGACCAACCAGCAACCAGAAAAAGGACCAATGAACGAGTGGATTGAAAGCACACCAATCCTGCAGCTTTAAGAGACTATAAACCCCCCAAGTGCCCAGCACTGGGGTCTTTCTGTGGAACCTGTGTCCAAGGAAACGCTCTGTGTAGCACACATGTTTGTTACCTGTATCTCCGACTTGCCATAGGCCCCAGGCTTACCCTGGAGTCCCGTCTTTGTTTTACCTTTTAATAAACAGGCTTGAGCTTTTTAAAGAATCCTAGCCTCATTTTGCTTGTTTTTAACAATTTTTGAGGACTCGTCTGGGATAGCCACGCCCAGAGAAGGACAGGTTCAGGAAGACGCATCCAGCTGATTTTTTTTGGCTGCCTGGATTTTGGATTTCTCCAAGACTGAAGATGGTTCCTTGGCTATACCCGAGAAATGACTGAGGATATGGCTTCCACTCAGACCGGGGAAGCCCTCCTAGACAGAGCATGGCTCGCAACACACAGGTAGGTGTTGCGAATGGGGTGAGACATAAGGGGGTACGTCCATGCGTGGGGAGTGAGTGAGACAGGAGCTGGCAGCTCAGACACCCAAAGTGGGTGTGGGACTCCTAGTACCACGGCTCTGGATTCCCCCGAGGGGGCCGGCTGGGAAAGGAGGAAAGCGGTTGGAATTTGAGAGAGTGTGGTACCCCAAGGGACCCTCCTGGGTGTGGGTGAATGGGGAGTACCCTTCTTTTCGTCCGCCCTTACACATTTAGGCTCCTGTTCCCCCAGGGTGGTCGGGGCTCCCAGGGGTTGTTCTCGGTCAGGGGGTGAACATCGCTGGACCCTTGATCCAGACAAGGGGGACTCAGGGGAGTTCCACTGACTGAAGCAGTTTGGAGGGTAGCTCCCCAGGGCGAGCACGGGGAGCGTCCCGGGTGTATGGGGTGGTAGGACCTTTGGGGTGGGCTAAAGACTCCTAACCGGAGATCCACTGAGGGTGTGCCTCCGGTTAGGGGATTGTTCCCCTTTTGGCAGGGGAAGGAAGTAGGAGCCCAACCAAAGGGGTGTAGGACCCTAGGCCAGGGGCCCAAGAGTATCCAGGGTTGCTTAGGGCGAGCGCGGGGAGGTTTCCAGGTGTCTGGGGAGAAACCGGCTGGATTGAGAGATAAGCTGGTCGAGGGAAGATTCCTTGTAGCGTGGCGAAGGGCCTGGGAGGGCAAAGGGCCGCCGGCTAGGAGAAG
Organism: Motacilla alba alba; assembly: GCF_015832195.1. Taxonomy (NCBI): domain Eukaryota; kingdom Metazoa; phylum Chordata; class Aves; order Passeriformes; family Motacillidae; genus Motacilla; species Motacilla alba. Next base: position 834,689 of record NW_024037374.1, read on the forward strand.
TCCACCTACCCATTAGAGATAGGAAGGAGGTATTAGAACCTGCTTGTTAGGAATATAATTTGCTTTTCGATATATATATAGATAGTCTTTTACTTTTGAGTTAAAGACTGTAATTTTTTTTTGTTTCATTTAGTATTAATTGGTGTCTATTCATGAATGTGGAATTTTTAGTTTGTGTTGGAGCCTTTGTTTGTTTTAGAGTATTTTGTGATTTTGTGGGATTGTGCTTAAGAGTCAGTGTTTTGTTACTTGTTTGGTGTACAGATTTTATTTACTATTTTGAGTACAGAGAGTGTTTAAGGTCATCAGTTCATTGAGTTCAAGTTTTTTTCATTTTCCAAAGAGAAATAGTCAGTCTAGGGAGACAACTATGTAGTTTGGGTGGCTGGAAGGAGCCATTTTGGGGAAACAATTGTGTAGTATTGGTGGCTGGAAAGAGCCATTTCAGGAGGACAACTAGCGTTGTGGTGTGTGAAGCATCTTAGTTCCAGGGAGTAGCCATTTTGGTGTTGAAAAAGAAGTATCTCAAAAGGGGAGGGCCCTCCTCTGGAAGACGTGGTGATGTAATAACATTTGACTGACAGTGGGTGGACTGCAAGGGTCCAGGAAAGCATCTGGCCAGGTGGCCATCTTGTTTTATGTTTCCACAGTTTATTATTTTCCCATGGTATATTTTCCCATGGTATACTATTTTCCCACGAGTTAGCTATTTATTTCCTATTTGATTTCAGTTGTATTCGCTTCCCCTTGTAGAGTTTGTTTAGATTAGGGTTGGTTGTTTGGGTTTTCACTGTAATTATCTAGATTTCGGTTCCCTTGGAACTTTCTTTCCAGCTAATTTAATTTAACTGGTTTAATTTTATTCTTCAAGTCCTGGATCAGTGTGTGGGTGAGTGTTCCCGCAAGGGAGGAGCTAAGAAAATGAAACTGAGGGACATACCACTGGACAGTCCACTGGGGAAAATGATAGAAAATTGGGACAACGACAAGAATTTAAAAGAGTTGGATAAGATCAAAATGATAAATTACTGCAATAAAATTTGGCCACAAAAGAACATGCAAGAAGGACCTGTTTGTTGGCCATGGTTCGGCTCAAAAGAAAAATGGTTGTGTCTGGCTTTAAATAAGTATATCAATTCGAGAGAAATCTTAAATGAAGAGGAAATCAAATATGTGGCCTGTTGGCTGGAGAATGAAATTTGGGACAAAAAGATTCGAGTGTATAAAGTGCCAAAAGAAACCAAAGATTAAAAAGAGGAATTTACAAAAAAATGGGACCCATTGGACTGTCTTCCACCTCCACCTCCTCCTCCTCCTCCTCCGTTACTCCTTCCCATCGAACCCATACCTCTCCCTGATCCTCCAGCACCTCTCCCTGTTTCACCTATACCCCTCCCTGATCCTCCAGCACCTCTCCCTGTCCAACCTATACCCCTTCCTGCCCCTCCAGCACCTCCTTCTATCCAACCCATACCTTCCCTGCCCCTCCGGTACCCCCAGTAGCCCCCACTCCGGTCATTCCTCTTATGCTCCTCCGCGCTTCCACTGCTTCCGCCCAACTCCTCCCCCTTAATCCTCTTGCTTCACCTGCAGTTCAGTCCTCCCTCTCCAGTATTGCTCTAACACCTCAAGACCCTTCAGGAGGGTTGCCAGCTAATGAAGAGAATGGACAGAAAGTTGTTAATCAACAGAGTGTTTCAAATAAGGAAGTGATTCATTCTCGTGAGTGCACAGTATGTAAGACCAAAGGAAGCAGTTGTGATTTCAGGGAGCCACCCTTATTACACCTGATCCCAGGCAGGGAAGTATATACCGAAGGAGGAAGTGGTGGAGAGGTTATTACCTCTAAGGGGAGTCCCTATGGGAGGTGCTCAATGGGATTGGTTTTGTGAACGCACTTTTGACTACCACTGAGGTCAGGAGTTTTAAGAAAGAAATCAAGCCCTCACTGGAAGATCCTAGAGGGATTGCCAACCAGGTTGACCAGTTTTTGGGCCCATGCATATACACTTGGGAAGAGCTAAAATTCATCTTGGGCATCCTTTTCTCCCTTGAGGAAGTTCAGCTAATCTGGGCCGTGAGCATGAGAATATGGGAAAAGGAGAACAGGGCTGGGCAGCCGGGGATGAAAAGAATGCCTGCCACCCACCTAACTGGAACCCAAATGATGAAGTCGGGTGTAGGAACATGAGGGATTATAGATCCCTAATCATTAAGGGTATTCGAGAGGCAGTCCCTTGGAGTAGCAACGCCAAGTTGGCTTTTGATAGCCAACAGGAAAAAGATGAGACCCCCCAGGGTGTGGTTAGAAAGACTGAGAGGGAATTTCCAGCTGTATTCCAGTGTGGACCCAGACAGCCCAGAGGGGCAGGTGTTGGTAAGAGTGAAGTTTGTGACCAGGGCATGGAATGATACCAGAAGGAATTTCAAGAAGATGGAGGATTGGCAGGAAAAGGGCTTGAATGAATTATTGCAGGAAGTGTAAAAAGTGCATTTGAAGAGGGAGGAAGAGAAGATGAAATCAAAGGCAAGGATCATGGTGGCAGTGGCCAGAGACAGCCAGGATAAGGAAAGGGAGGAAGGAAAGGGAATGGAGAAACGGAGAAAGGAAGAGACCTGGGAACAGGATAAGGACCCCTGGGAGGGGAAGTGTTTCTACAGTGGGAAAGAGGGTCACTTCAGGAAGGACTGCAAGAAATGGAAAAGGGATAGGAGGCTATACAGAGAGACTGACATTGGAGCAAGTGACGATTAGGGGCGTCAGGGGCTCTGTCCCCTGGGGAAAATGGAGGATCATAAGATAGAGGCCTGGAGGAATTTGGAATTAGATCCCCAGGGGGAAGAATGTGAATTTTTAGTTGATACTGGGGATGATAGATCATATGTTTCAAGATTCCCCAAAGGATGTCAGTCAAGTAAAAAGATGTGTAAAGTAAGAGGGGCTAGTAATGAGCCATTCAAAGTGTCAGTAATAGAACAAGTTACTGTTAAAAGAAATTCCAGAGAAGGATGTGTGGATTTGTTATACATGCTCAAATCAGAATGTAATTTATTAAGCCAGGACTTACAGGTGCAACTAGGAATACGGATAAACCCACAGGAAGGACAGATGGTGGCGAAAATGATGGTGCTCAAATTGGAGGATGAAAGTGCAATAGATTGTAAAATCTGGGCAGAAGAGAAAGGTTGTGGTCTCCTGGATATACCCCCCAGAGAAGTGAAAATGAAACTGGGAATCCCACTCATCAGAGTAAAAGAGTATCCCATCTCAGCAAAGGGAAGCAGGGATTAACCTCAGTAAAAAAGGAGCTAATAAAGGATTTCCTCTGGAGAGCAAAGGGAACACAGAGCAGCACAGATGGCAGGAATGTCCTCCCAAGGAGATGGGAATATTCTGGATCAACAGGCTCAGGCTGCCCAGGTTTGTGTCTTTGTAGATGGACACAAGTGTCAGAAGAGACTGAGAACCAGGAGGCCCCACAGTGTCTCTGAGTCCCCACAGTGTCCCATGAGGCCCCTCAGAACCCCAGGGCCCCTTTGGCTCCATGAGGCCCCACGGAACCCCAGGGCCCCTTTGGCTCCATGAGGCCCCACAGAATCCCAGGGCCCCTTTGGCTCCATGAGGCCCCTCAGAATCCCAGGGCCCCTTTGGCTCCATGAGGCCCCACAGAATCCCAGGGCCCCTTTGGCTCCATGAGGCCCCACAGTGTCACGAGGACCCCTGGACACCGCAAGGCCCTGAGGTATCCCAATGGATCCTTGATTCCATCTGGCCTTGCTGGGTCACGAGGGCCTCTGGATTCCCTGAGACCCCACAGTGTCACAGTGTCCCCTTGTTTCTGCAGCCACAGGGTCACAACGGCCCCTGAGCATCTTTAGGCACCAGAGTGTCACAGCATCCCCTCAGCTCCCTGGACTGCACAGTGTCACAATGTCCCCTTGGTTCCATTTAGTCCTGCAGTGTCACAGTGGTTCCTGGGAACCATGAGGCCCTGAGGGATCACAGTGATGGTTCCATGAAGCCCCACAGGTTGGCAGTCTCCTCTTGGTTCCATGAGGGCCCATGGCCCCAAAGGGGCCTCTGGATTCTACAAGGGCCCGGAGTGTCACAGGGCCCCTGTGATCCCAGGAGTCCCTGAAGTGTCACAGTGTCCCCAGGAAACACTGCAGTGCCACAGTGTCAGCATGAATCCCTGCAGTGTCACCATGTCCCCATGAGACACTGCAGTGTCACAATGTCCCCAGGAGGCCATGCAGTGTCACAGAGGAGCAGCACTGGTGTGGGCACAGCACCCGGGGAGGTTTGTCAGCGTTCCCCTATCTGTGACACCACAGCAGTGGCAATGTTCCCCTATCTGGGACACCTCATGGGTGGCAGTCCCAAAATTCCACTCTTTATGACACCACAGCAATGGCTGCCCCAATGTTCCCCTCTCTGTCACAGCAGAGCAGTAGCAGCAGCAGCATTCCCCTCTCTGTGACACCACAGTGGTGGCAATCCTGACCTTCCCCTCTCTGTGACACCACAGTGGTGGCAATCCTGACCTTCCCCTCTCTGTGACACCGCAGCTATAGCAGCCCTAAATCCCTCTTCTGTGACATCACAGCAGTTACAGCCCCAACGGTCCCCTCTCTGTGACACCAGAGGTGGCACCCCCAGCATTCTCCTCTGTCTGACACCAACACAGGGGCAAACCAAAGATTCCCCTCTCTATGAGAAAACAGTGGTGGCAGCCCCACTGTTCCAATCTCTCTGACACCACATCGGTGGCAGCCCCAACGTTCTCCTGTCTATGAAAACACAGAAGTAGCAGCCCCAACGTTCCCCTCCCTGTGACACCACAGCAGTGGCAGCCCCAGTGTTCCACTGGCTGTGACACCACAGCGGTCACAACCTCAACTTTCCCCTCCCTGTGACACTGCAGCTGTGGAAGCCCCAAGTCCCTGTCTCTGTCAAACCCCAGCGGTGGCAGCCCCAGTGTCCCTCTCTCTCTGACACCACAGCAGTGGCAGCCCCAGCGTTCCCCTGTCTGTGATACCACAGCGGTGGCAGCCCCAAAGTTCTCTCAGTGACACCACCGCTGTGGCAGCCCCATTGTGCCCCTTTCTGTGGCACCGCAGTGGTGGAAGCCCCAGAGTTCCCCTCTCTGTGACACTGCAGGGGTGGCTGTCCAAAGTTCTACTCTCTATGACAGCACCGCAGTGGCAGTTCCAACATTCCCCTCTCTGTGACATCTCAACATTTGCAGCCCCAGTGTTCCCCTGTCAGTGACACCACAGTGGTGGCAGCCTCAGTGTTCCCCTCTCTGTGACATGACAGCAGTGGCAATACCAATGTCCCCTGCGTATGACACCAAAGCGGTTGTAACCCCTGCATTCCCCTCTCTGTGACACCACAGAGGTGCCACCCCCGGCATTCTCTCTATGACAGCACCTCACTGGCAGTCCCAACATTCCCCTCTCTATGACACTGCAGGGTGCCAACCCCAAATGTTCCCCTGTTTGTGACACCACAGCCCTGGCAGCCCCAGTGTTCCCCTCTCTGTGACACCACAGCTGTGGCAGTCCCATTGTCCTGGTCTCTGTGACACCACAGCGGTTGCTGCCCAAACGTTCCCCTCTCTGTGACACTGCAGATGTGGCAGCAGCGCTCAAACAGAAGCAGCAGCCGTGGAACAACAGGGGAGCAGGGGAGGAGCAGAAACGGAGCTCTGGAACAGTGGGAGATGAGCAGTGCTGGAGCAGTGGTGGAGCAGTGGTGAAGGAGCAGAGGAACTGTGCAGGAAAATCCCCAGAGCAGCAGTGGAGCAGCGTTTGAGCAGCAGGGGAGTAGAACCATGGAAAAGGTGGAACAGTGATGGAACAGGAGCCACAGCCATGGAACAGTGGCCGGACAGGAGCCACAGCCATGAACAGTAATGGCACAGTGGTGGCACAGTGGTGGCACAGGCACCGTGGCCGCGGAGCGGTGCCGGAGATGCCGAAGCTGTGGGACACAGAGCGGCTCCGAGCGCTGTCTCCTGCAGGAGCCGGCCCTGCACACCAAAGCGATCCCGTCAGGCTGACCCAGAACAGGGCAGCAGCAGGAATTGCTGCTGGGCTCTGGAAGGCACAGATGGAGAACATTTAAAAGTGACGTGGGGGTTTGATCCTGTTAATTTGGGCTGCTTTTGGGGTGCCAGGACCGTTCCAGTCCACCTGAAGCCATGAACTCAGGAGATGCTCAGGACAAAAGCAAGCAAACTGCCTTCTTTACTGCAGGGAAACACAGCTGGGGAGAAGTTTCATGGTTTCTGATTTTGGAACCAAAGTGGGTCAGTTATTGGCCTGTGGTTTGTTCTAGTCCTGGAACAATTCCCAAAGTATTGTGATTTGGCATTAAAAACAAGCAACACGCCTCATCACCTGGATATTGCACTTGGAGCTCAGAGCTATTTGTGGTCATTATGATCGAGAAAACAACTGCAATTCTTTTCCTGATTTCACTCTTTCTTCTCTCTCTGGGATGAGGCCTCCAACACTCCCTGCAGGACTGTTTTCCCGAATCTGCTCCTCATGAGTTGGGATGGGACACATGAGCAGCAGGAAGAGGAAGGAAAATGGACCATTCAAACTGCAACCTCTTTTCTTGTAGTCTCTGGATTTCCAGAGTTTAGAAACTGTCATGGTTTCAACTCAATGACCAAATCCCCCACACTTCTCACTTTTGCCCTGGCAGAAAACCTTCCTTTGGCCCCATTTAGGAACTGACCCTGGGAAACACCTCAGTGCAGGTGCTTTTTGGTTGGTTTTGCTGAGAGATGACAAGAAAATCAGCACAAGGGGAGGGACGAGGGAGAGGGCAGAAACAATTCCTTTCTTTTGTCTTCCTGGTGGAAAGTCTCCTGTGGAGGTTGTGCTGCATCTGGAGACTTCCTGGGCCAAGGGCTGAGGGAAGCGATTCAGCTGAGGCAGCTGAGACATCTCCTCCCTGGTTTGCAGCCCTGGGGCTGGCAGGGATCACAGCTGCCCCCTGTGCACCCCACACCCCCTGGAATGGGGGATTCTTCCTGCCCCTGGCAGATGCTCCTTCTCCATCCCTGGCCTGGGTGCTCCTGGTCTGAGCTCCCTGTCGTGGTCATTGCTGGGGGTGGGGAGCAGCAGGGAGGAGTTCAGCGCCAACCTGGGAGGTGCCAGCAGGGTCAGAGATGTGTGGAGGTGACAGTGACAGAGTGACGGGATGTGCAGATGGACACAGGGACAAGAAAACACCTCTGGGGAAACCTCTGGAAAGTTTGGGGGAATCTTTTTGTAAAATACACACGGACACAGACACAGAGCAGAGTTTTGCTGAAAGGGTTTATTGATGATTGATGATTGATGATTGAGGGGAAATGGCCCAGGGCTCACAGGGATCAGAGGGTTCCTCCAGGGATGATCATCTCCTCATGCCACCAGAGGGGATCAGAACACCAGTGTCCCCACAGCTTCCAATCCTAAAAGACAAACCCCAGAACGTGACCTCTGGAGGCCACTGGGCCATGGATGGGCTTTGTCCCCACCCCTGTCCCTGCAGGCACAGCTCACCTAGCCATCCAGAGAGGCAGCCAGGCGCTTCTGCCGCAGAACAGCCACCAGCTTTTCAGCCACAGGGGGCTGGGGACAAAGGCAGCGTTAGAGACACACTGGGGGCACTGGGCTGGACTGGGAGGCAGGGGAGAGCGGGGGGGCCTTGGGGAAGGGGCTGCAGGAGCAATGGGGTGCAGGAGCTGCTGTGCTCCTGCCCAGAAGCACTGGGCTCCTGGCCAGGAGGCACAGCTGGGGCAGGGGCTGCGTCCTGGCTCATCCAGGGGCTCCTGGGGTGACAGGGATGGGAATGCAGCAGGGGCCCTGGGCAAAGGCTTCCCTGGGGAGCAGCCCTGGGGCAGGGCGTTGTCTGGGCTGTCAGCAGGGCTGCACTGGGCTGTGCTGGGACCAACTGGGATGGCCTGGGCTGGGGTGGCCATGCAAGGGGAGGGTCTGACACCGGCAGAACTCGTGGTACCCACCAGAGGCGTCTCCAGGACCGCAACATTGTCTAAATCCAACTGCAGAGAGACCAGGAGACCTGGCTGGTCACTGGGATGTCCCCAGGGCCAGCAAGGGATGGGGGGGACTGAACTGCCCCCCAGTTTCCTGAAGGAATTCCCTCTAATGCCAGCAGCCAACTCACCTCCCGGAGATCATCTTGGGTTCCTTCCAGGAGTGCCTGGAAAGGAGAACAAAGGCTGGGTCTGGACTGGACCTTGTGGGGCTGTGGGGGGACATGGGTGCAGGGAGCAGGGTGCAGGCAGAGGGATGGGAATTCAGGGCCTCCAAGGAGATCTGTGTGAGGTGGGGGAGACCCAAAGTCACTGATCTGGGGTCAGCTGAGGGCCCAGGGGACAGGGCTGGGGGTGTGGAAGGAGCAGGGTGTGAGGTACAGGGGAGGAGAAAGGAATTGCGGTGTAGGGACATGGGAGTGCAGGGAGGGGCTTGGTGGGGACAGAAGAACGAGGACGAGTGGGGACAAAACCAACGGGACTGGGAGATGCTGTGGGAGTGGGGGGTGAGTCAGGGAATTGTACAGGGGGACCCCGCTGCAGTGGCCAGGAAGAAAGGCAAAGGATTGAGGGGGGACATGGAAGGAAAGGCCTCGGGAATGGTCAGTGGGAGGGCGTTTGGGGACCCTGAATGGGACACAGAGGAGGGACCAAAAGGGTGGCATGGGAGGGCAGAAAGGGCAGAATGTGGGACAGCGTTTGGCTGGTGCCTCACCTTGGCCTGTGCCGGGGGGCACAGCAGGATGGAGAAGAGCAGGGCCACGCTGAGCACAGCCACCTTCATCTTCCTCTCGCTCTGGGCAGCGCTGGGTGAGGCTGCAGCAGGTGAGGAGCACCTTTATCCCTGCCCAGACTCCTCCCTGCACCCTCCCTGCCAGCCCCCAGGCCAAAGCCCGGCTTGGCACAGCCCCCAGCCCTGGCCACTGGCCCAGCCCTGGCACAGAGTCCACCCCACCTGTGGCACAGATCCAGCCCCCTTGCCCAGCATCCCTCCAGCTTCCTGCACGGGGCAGCTGCCCCTGGAAGGGCCCAGGCACCTGGGGGGCCAAGGGGGTCAGGCAGGGAGCCAAAGGCATCTGGGGACCCTGTGGGGACAACCCCCAGTCCAGCACAACCCATCCTCCAACAGCCCCAGTGCCAGATCCCCCATCTCCTGCTGCCCCTCCCCTCCCAGAGCTTTCCCTGTGGGACAGCCCAGAGCTGAGCCCAGCCCCAAACCCAACATGTGGGAGAACAAGGGGAACAAGGGACATGTGATCAGGTGGGTGATTGCCATCTGCAGCCACTGGAGACACTGGGGAGCACTGGGCAATGTTGATCACCTGCAGACAAGGCTGAGGGCTGGGGAATGGCTCAGGAGGGACAATTCCCACATCCACACAACCCAATATCCCTTTTCCTGCTGATGCCAAACCCATCCAATCTCCATGCCCAGAGCACTGTCCAGAGGGGAATATGCCCTGCCCTGCCCCTCATCCTGTCCCACCTGCAGCCACTGAGCCCTCCCAGAGCACCTGGGTCATGGCCCTGGCTCTGGGCCCAGGCCAGCTCTGGCACCGAGCAGGATGTGCCCATCCCAGGGACATGGGGAAGTGGGCACCTGTCCCCAGGCAGCCACTCGGAGCTAATTGGGGTAACAGAGGTGCCCTGTGAGGAGGAGGGATGTTTGTCCCCTGCCAGCATCTCTGATAAGCCCTGTTTACCCAGGGCCTGAGGCACCAGGAAGACATTCAGACATCTTGGGCATTCAGGAAGGAAAATCCACAGTCAAGTGGATTCCGATGGCTGTCCATGGCTGTGATTCCTGTTTGACATTCCGGGGCATTAGTGAAGCCTTCTGCACATCTCTTTCCCCAGGGACAATGGTGTGCCTGTCCAAGGGGGGCAGGCAGGGAGCCAAAGGCATCTGGGGACCATATGGGGACAACCCCCAGTCCAGCACAACCCATCCTCCAACAGCCCCAGTGCCAGATCCCCCATCTCCTGCTGCCCCTCCCCTCCCAGAGCCCTGGTGCCTGGGCCCAGGTGCCTGGGCCCTTCCAGGGGCAGCTGCCCCGTGCAGGAAGCTGGAGGGATGCTGGGCAAGGGGGCTGGATCCGTGCCACAGGTGGGGTGGACTCTGTGCCAGGGCTGGGCCTGTGGCCAGGGCTGGGGGCTGTGCCAAGCCGGGCTTTGGCCTGGGGGCTGGCAGGGAGGGTGCAGGGAGGAGTCCTGGCAGGGATAAAGGTGCTCCTCACCTGCTGCAGCCTCACCCAGCGCTGCCCAGAGCGAGAGGAAGATGAAGGTGGCTGTGCTCAGCGTGGCCCTGCTCTTCTCCATCCTGCTGTGCCCCCCGGCACAGGCCAAGGTGAGGCACCAGCCAAACGCTGTCCCCACATCCTGCCCTTTCTGCCCTCCCATCCCACCCTTTTGGTCCCTCCTCTGTGTCCCATTCTGGGTCCCAAATGCCCTCCCACTGACCATTCCCGAGGTCTTTCCTTCCATGGCCCCCTCAATCCTTTGCCTTTCTTCCTGGCCACTGCAGCGGGGTCCCCGTGTACAATTCCCTGACTCACCCCCACTCCCACAGCATCTCCCAGTCCCGTTGGTTTTGTCCCCACTCCTCCTCGTTCTTCTGTCCCCACCAAGCCCCTCCCTGCACTCCCATGTCCCTACACTGCAATTCCTTTCTCCTCCCCTGTACCTCACACCCTGCTCCTTCCACACTCCAGCCCTGTCCCCTGGGCCCTCAACTGACCCCAGATCAGTGTCTTTGGGTCTCCCCCACCTCACAGAGATCTCCTTGGAGGCCCTGAATTCCCATCCCTCTGCCTGCGCCCTGCTCCCTGCACCCGTGTCCCCCCACAGCCCCACAAGGTCCAGTCCAGACCCAGCCTTTGTTCTCCTTTCCAGGCACTCCTGGAAGGAACCCAAGATGATCTCCGGGAGGTGAGTGGGCTGCTGCCATTAGAGGGAATCCCTTCAGGAAACTGGGGGGCAGCTGTGTTCCCCCCATCCCTTGCTGGCCCTGGGGACATCCCAGTGACCAGCCAGGTCTCCTGGTCTCTCTGCAGTTGGATTTAGACAATGTTGCGGTCCTGGAGACGCCTCTGGTGGGTACCCCGAGTTCTGCCGGTGTCAGACCCTCCCCTTGCATGGCCACCCCAGCCCAGGCCATCCCAGTTGGTCCCAGCACAGCCCAGTGCAGCCCTGCTGACAGCCCAGACAAGGCCCTGCCCCAGGGCTGCTCCCCAGGGAAGCCTTTGCCCAGGGCCCCTGCTGCATTCCCATCCCTGTCACCCCAGGAGCCCCTGGATGAGCCGGGATGCAGCCCCTGCCCCAGCTGTGCCTCCTGGCCAGGAGCCCAGTGCTTCTGGGCAGGAGCACAGCAGCTCCTGCACCCCATTGCTCCCGCAGCCCCTTCCCCCAGGCCCCCCCGCTCTCCCCTGCCTCCCAGTCCAGCCCAGTGCCCCCTGTGTGTCTCTAACGCTGCCTTTGTCCCCAGCCCCCTGTGGCTGAAAAGCTGGTGGCTGTTCTGCGGCAGAAGCGCCTGGCTGCCTCTCTGGATGGCTAGGTGAGCTGTGCCTGCAGGGACAGGGGTGGGGACAAAGCCCATCCATGGCCCAGTGGCCTCCAGAGGTCACGTTCTGGGGTTTGTTTTTTAGGACTGGGAGCTTTGGGGACACCGGTGTCCCGATCCCCTCTGGTGGCATGAGGAGATGATCATCCCTGGAGGAACCCTCTGATCCCTGTGAGCCCTGGGCCATTTCCCCTTGATCATCAATCATCAATAAACCTTTTCAGCAAAGCTACACTCTGTGTCTGTGTGTCTGTGTCCATGTGTATTATACAAAAAAAAATTCCCCCAAACTTTCCAGAGGCTTCCCCAGAGGTGTTGTCTTGTCCCTGTGTCCACCTGCACATCACGTCCCTCTGGCACTGTCACCTCCACACATCTCTGACCCTGCTGGCACCTCCCAGGTTGGCGCTGAACTCCTCCCTGCTGCTCTCCACCCCCAGCAATGACCACGGCAGGGAGCTCAGACCAGGAGCACCCAGGCCAGGGATGGAGAAGGAGCATCTGCCAGGGGCAGGAAGAATCCCCCATTCCAGGGGGTGTGGGGTGCACGGGGGGCAGCTGTGATCCCTGCCAGCCCCAGGGCTGCAAACCAGGGAGGAGATGTCTCAGCTGCCTCAGCTGAATCGCTTCCCACAGCCCTTGGCCCAGGAAGTCTCCAGATGCAGCACAACCTCCACAGGAGACTTTCCACCAGGAAGACAAAAGAAAGGAATTGTTTCTGCCCTCTCCCTCATCCCTCCTCTTGTGCTGATTTTCTTGTCATCTCTCAGCAAAACCAACCAAAAAGCATCTGCACTGAGGTGTTTCCCTGGGTCAGTTCCTAAATGGGGCCAAAGGAAGGTTTTCTGCCAGGGCAAAAGTCAGAAGTGTGGGGGATTTGGTCATCGAGTTGAAACCATGACAGTTTCTAAACTCTGGAAATCCAGAGGCTGCAAGAACAGAGGTTGCAGTTTGAATGGTCCATTTTCCTTCCTCTTCCCACTGCTCATTTGTCTCATCCCAACTCCGGTGGAGCAGATTCGGGAAAGCAGTCCTGCAGGGAGTGTTGGAGGCCTCATCCCAGAGAGAGGAATAAAGAGTGAAATCGGGAAAAAAATTCCAGTTGTTTTGTCGATCATAATGACCAGAAATAGCTCTGAGCTCCATGTGCAATATCCAGACGATGAGGCCCCTTGCTCATTTTTAGTGCCAAATCACAGCACTTTGCGAATTGTTCCAGGACTAGAACAAACCACAGGCCAATAACTGACCCAGTTTGGTTCCAAAATCAGAAACCATGAAACTTCTCCCAAGCTGTGTTTCCCTGCAGTAAAGAAGGCAGTTTGCTTGCTTTTGTCCTGAGCATCTCCTGAGTTCACAACTTCAGGTGGACTGGAACGGTCCTGGCACCCCAAAAGCAGCCCAAATTAACAGGATCAAACCCCCACGTCACTTTTAAATGTTCTCCATCTGTGCCTTCCAGAGCCCAGCAGCAATTCCTGCTGCTGCCCTGCTCTGGGTCAGCCTGACGGGATCGCTTTGGTGTGCGGGCCCAGCTCCTGCAGGAGACCGCGCTCGGAGCCGCTCTGTGTCCCACAGCTTCGGCATCTCCGGCACCGCTCCGCGGCCACGGTGCCTGTGCCACCACTGTGCCACCACTGTGCCACTACTGTTCATGGCTGTGGCTCCTGTCCGGCCACGTTCCATGGCTCTGGCTCCTGTTCCATCACTGTTCCACCTTTTCCATGGTTCTACTCCCCTGCTGCTCAAACGCTGCTCCACTGCTGCTCTGGGGATTTTCCTGCACAGTTCTTCTGCTCCTTCACCACTGCTCCACCACTGCTCCAGCACTGCTCATCTCCCACTGTTCCAGAGCTCCGTCTCTGCTCCTCCCCTGCTCCCCTGCTGTTCCACGGCTGCTGCTTCTGTTCTAGCGCTGCTGCCACAGCTGCAGTGTCACAGAGAGGGGAACGTTTGGGCAGCAACAACTGTGGTGTCCCAGAGACCAGGACAATGGGACTGCCACAACTGTGCTGTCACAGAGAGGGAAACACTGGGGCTGCCAGGGCTGTGGTGTCACAAACAGGGGAACATTTGGGGCTGGCACCCTGCAGTGTCATAGAGAGGGGAATGTTGGGACTGCCAGTGAGGTGCTGTCATAGAGAGAATGCCGGGGGTGCCACCTCAGTGGTGTCACAGAGAGGGGAACGCAGGGGTTACAACCGCTTTGGTGTCATACGCCGGGGACATTGGTATTGCCACTGCTGTCATGTCACAGACAGGGGAACACTGAGGCTGCCACCACTGTGGTGTCACTGACAGCGGAACACTGGGGCTGCAAATGTTGAGGTGTCACAGAGAGGGGAATGTTGGAACTGCCACTGCGGTGCTGTCATAGAGAGTAGAACTTTGGACAGCCACCCCTGCAGTGACACAGAGAGGGGAACTCTGGGGCTTCCACCCCTGCAGTGACACAGAGAGGGGAACTCTGGGGTTTCCACCACTGCGGTGCCACGGAGAGGGGCACATTGGGGCTGCCACAGCAGTGGTGTCACTGAGAGAACTTTGGGGCTGCCACCGTTGTGGTATCACAGACAGGGGAACGCTGGGGCTGCCACTGCTGTGGTGTCACAGGGAGGGGAATGTTAGGGCTGCTACTTCTGTGTTTTCATAGACAGGAGAATGTTGGGGCTGCCACCAATGTGGTGTCAGAGAGAGGGGAATCTTTGGTTTGCCACTGTGTTGGTGTCAGACAGAGGAGAATGCTGGGGCCGCCACCTCTGGTGTCACAGAGAGGGGAATGTTGGGGTTGTAACTGCTGTGATGTCACAGAAAAGGGATTTAGGGCTGCCATAGCTGCGATGTCACAGAGAGGGGAAGGTCAGGATTGACACCACTGTGGTGTCACAGGGAGGGGAATGCTGCTGCTGCTACTGCTCTGCTGTGACAGAGAAGGGAACGCTGGGGCAGCCATTGCTGTGGTGTCATAAAGAGTGGAATTTTGGGGCTGCCACCCATGAGATGTCCCAGAGAGGGGAACGTTGGATTTGCCACTGCTGTGGTCTCACAGATAGGGGAACACTGCCAAACCTCCCCTGGTGCTGTGCAGACTCCAGGGCTGCTCCTCTGTGACACTGCATGGCCTCCTGGGGACACTGTGACACTGCAGGAACTCCTAGGGGCACTGTGACACCTCAGTGTTTCCTGGGGTGATGGTGACATTTCAGGGCCTCCTGGGGACATGGTGACACTGCAGGGATTCATGCTGACACTGTGGCACTGCAGTGTTTCCTGGGGACACTGTGACACTTCAGGGACTCCTGGGATCACAGGGGCCCTGTGACACTCCGGGCCCTTGTAGAATCCAGAGGCCCCTTTGGGGCCATGGGCCCTCATGGAGCCAAGAGGAGACTGCCAACCTGCGGGGCTTCAGGGAACCATGCACTGTGATCCCTCAGGGCCTCATGGTTCCCAGGAACCACTGTGACACTGCAGGACCAAATGGAACCAAGGGGACATTGTGACACTGTGGAGTCCAGGGAGCTGAGGGGATGCTGTGACACTCTGGTGCCTAAAGATGCTCAGGGGCCGTTGTGACCCTGTGGCTTGCAGAAACAAGGGGACACTGTGACACTGTGGGGTCTCAGGGAATCCAGAGGCTCTCGTGACACAGCAAGGCCAGATGGAATCAAGGATCCACTGGAATACCTCAGGGCCTTGTGGTGTCCAGGCGTCCATGTAACACTGTGGGGCCTCATGGAGCCAAAGGGGCCCTGGGATTCTCTCGGGCCTCATGGAGCCAAAGGGGCCCTGGGATTCTGTGGGGCCTCATGGAGCCAAAGGGGCCCTGGTCTCAGGGTGGCCACTCGCAGATGTCTGTGGCTAGCCCTGTCTCTTGGCCCGTGCCAAGAGTGGCCACTCCCTATCCGCCCTTGGGGCCGCTCAGGCTGGTGGTACAAGCAGGGCTGCTTGTGTCCCAGAAGCAACAGGCTGCTCTGTGCAGCTGCTGATGTTGTCCCGAGCCCAGGAATCCAGAGCGAATGAAAGAGAGCGATCACTTGTGTGGGTTCCCAACAGGCTTTTAATCTCCAAGAGGGTCCAGGGACAAGTGACAGCAAACCCAGGGTTACAACAGCTTCAGTACGGGGGAGGGGACATGGGGAGGATACAAACTAGGAGCAATGGCAGGAAACCTGGGGAGGAGCACAAGCAGGGTACACATTATGACAACCAATGGGGAACAACAGGGGAGGAGAGAAGACTAAGCATCCCAGTGGGTATTGGAGGGATACAAGATGGACACAGAAGATTCTAGAGAGAAAGGTGGGGTATCTGTAACGGACAAGGGAGGAGGGCAGGGTTTCCCTGAGTGGCAGGCAATGATCTGGAGTAAGGGGTAGGTCCTGAGGTACATGGACGGGGGCATGGGAAGGTACATCTCCAGGGCAAAGCAATATACATGGCGGACAACCTGAACAAACTACTTTTGCTTGTAACACCAGGGTTTCATAACAAAGGAACTTGCTACCACACCCTAGGGTTCTGTGGGGCCTCCTGGAACCAAGGGCACGCAGAGACACTGTGGGGCCTCCTGGTTCTCAGTCTGTTCTGACACTGGTGTCCATCTACAAAGACACAAACCTGGGCAGCCTGAGCCTGTTGATCCAGCATATTCCCATCTCCATGGGAGGATGTTCCTGCCATCTGTGCTGCTGTGTGTTCCCTCCGCTCTCCGGGGGAATTGAATCCTACAAGAGACACCGACCACTCCTGTAGCTGACACCACAGGGGCTCCTGTGGGGTGGGAGCAGAGACATCTTTTGCTCCATCATGTTGCTCAGAGCCCATCCAACCAGGAATATTTCCAAGGATGGGACATCCACCAGGTAATGCCTCTGGCTGGGCTACGGGGTGTACCCAGGAGCTGCATCAAAGCCGGATAGCTCAGCTCGGAGGACAGCTAGTCAGCCCAAGCTCTAGCAGAGCCTCCAGCCTGCGCCTCAGCAAGCCTTTAGTGATATTCAGCTTTAGTGATTCTCAGCTCATGAGTGATTTCAGCTCTTGGGCTTGCTAGGCTCAGCTGGGGCATGCAGCAGGCATTTGGAAGACCAGGAAAGAGAGAGGCTGTGTGAAATATTCTGCGGCGATGTCCTTCATTATCTTCTTTCTGCATAGGGGTTCAGGGAGAGCTCTTCTCTGATGAGCCGGGCAGAAACAGGGGTTTGTATAGGGCAAGAGGGGATTTAGAATTGTCCAATGATAAGGGTTAAAGGAAAGTGACCTATAGCCTTACAGAGAGATGAGCAGGGGTCTAAGAGTGGGAGAGAGGGGCTCCTAACATCCGGTCATCATGACTCAGCATCTTGCCTGTCCTAGGCCTCAGAACGCCAAGGCAGGTTTGCAGGGCCTGTCCCTGCTACAACTCCACTTTTTGTATTTAGAAAAAAGGCGTTCCCTATAGCTCTTTTGAAGCAATGAACAAGGCATGAGATGGCTAATACAATGACAATCACAAGGAAAATCCACAACATTCCCTTCACCAAAGATGCAACCCATCCTGTTAATCCCCATTGACCGAACAGGTCATTAACCCAGTCTGGATTGTTTTCTACTTTCAAGTCCTTCTCAAGTCCCCTCAGTTTCTGGATGTTCGCATGGATGGATTCCGAGCGTGAAGAGAGGTTGAAGCAGCACATCCCTTCGAAGTCCTCGCAGCCGTGTCCGTGGGCCAGCAGCAGGAAGTCAATTGCTGCTCGGTTTTGGAGCGATGCATGTCTTGTGGTTTCTTCTTCCTTTAAGAGATCGCTCAGGGCTGCAGATGTAGCATTAGCCTGCTTACTGAGCCAACACCCGAGGTGATTTATTTCACCTAGGGCCTTGGCTGCAGCTACCCATGGTAGGAATAGGGAGACAGCAATCTTTTTTGGTTTGTTCCAATCATATAATCTGGGATCGCAATTTTCATCAAATTCTGTGTAGGACCTTTTGCGGCATTTTAATTCCCTTTCTTTTTTCCAATTGTGTAACAAGGTGATATTTGGAGTCAGGGTAGAAAGTCTCCCAAGGGTACAGGGACCTCCCTGGAGTCGAGAGGGAATCCCAGCCCACACTCTGTCACCACAGATGAGAAACGTTCCCTTCGGTAATACTTTGGGATTGAGAGAGGACACAGAGATCACACGAGCAGTGTAATTACACCAATCAGGAGGGTTATAGGCTTTGTTAATGGGTGATACGTCTTTTCGATATGTGTTTTTGGTCTGGTCAAGTTCTGGCCAATTATTTTTTCGGGCGTCTGAAGTAAAATTTGACGCAGTATGTTGCCTTGGAGAACCCCAGCAGGTCCAATTCTTGGGGTTCCTCTAGAGCATTGGGCAGCATTTTTGTCCACTCGTCCCAAGTATCTACCAGGCTGGGTCTCTTACCTGTGGTGAGGAGGAGCTCTGTGTTATAGACGGGCCAATCATCGGCTGCGAAGGGAATTCCTACTACACATGTGGAAAGTGGGTTATCAACGCTTCCCATGGATAAGCGCATGTTATCCTGTTTTAATGTTTTTGCTAAGGTTACCCAAACATTATGGCTAGGCTGTGGGCTAATCCAACCGATGGCATACGGTACAGTGAGGAGCATCCAGGCAGCAGTGAGGACAGCACCAACGGAGATATTTTTCATCTTTGGACAGGAGTGGGGCTTCTGATAGGGAATATAAGCAAAATTTGTTATCTTTATGGTGAGAGGGTTAGGGTTTTCTCCCTTGTTCCTTCCCCCCCCCCCCCCCCCTTTTTTTTGTTTTTTTTTTTTTTTTCCTAATAAGCTAAGGATGGGGGGAGTGGGTATAGGTTTTTTTTGATAAGAGACGAGAAAAGGGGATAATAAGGTTTTTAGGGTATAGAGGGGTAAAAACATGAAATTCAGAGAACAATTTTGTGTTCAGGCTATATCTAGCTTCTGGCTAAATGCAGCAGAACGTTATTCAGCTTTCTGTTTTGTCTGCTGTCGCATGGTGGGACGGTCTTTCCCTATGCATGTGGAGATTCGGCGACGTCTTCGTCTCCAGGCAGAACTTATTTGATTCTGAGGAGGACTTGTGTTTGACTCAGGAGGATTCTTGTCAGTGTTTGTAGCGGTAGTGTTTGCAGTGCCTAGGTATGGTTTGATGTTTTTTCCTGGGTACCATCTCGGACCTGATGGTAGTAGAACACACGCATACCCTCTTCCCCAAGTAATCAGTTGGAAAGGTCCTGTGATTTGATGTGTTTCTGGATCCTTCACCAGCACAGGTGGTTTCTCAGTGAGCTTTGCTTGGGTGGTATTTGCAAAGTGCCGAAGTATTGGTGGGTCAGGCTCTGATGTTGTACCGTTTAGGAAGTTGATGACATAGAGAGCCTTGCAAAGTCTTTCGACTGGAGATATGGCTCTTGTTTCTCCTTGCTGCTGATTGAGGACTCTTTTGAGGGTTTGATGTGTCCTTTCTACGATGGATTGTCTCGTGGGGTTTGCAGGTATGCCTGTCTTGTGTTCTATTCCCCACTCACTGAAGAACTCTTTTAGCTTACAAGAGGTATAGGCAGGTCCATTGTCTGTTTTGATCTCCTTTGGTACTCCCAGGGTAGCGAAGGCAAGGAGGAAGTGCTTTATGGTGTGCTGTGCAGTTTCTCCTGTATGTGATGATGCAAACACTGCTCCTGAAAATGTGTCGACCGATACATGCACGTATTTTGACCTTCCAAAGGTTGTGAAGTGAGTTACATCTGTCTGCCACAGCTGGCAGCTGTTCAGACCTCGGGGATTGACTCCTGTCCCCATGGATGGTATCTGGTAGTTCTGACAGCTTGGACATGTGGCAACAATAGCTTTTGCCTGCTCCTTTGAGAGCTTGAACATTCTGATAAGGGCAGGTACATTCTGATGAAAAAATGCATGTGACAACTTTGCCTGGGCAAAGATGTTAGGAACATTAGCAGTCTCTACTGCCATGGCTAGTGCATCCGCCCTCCTGTTCCCTTCTGTGATGATGCCTGGGAGGTCGGTGTGTGACCTCACATGCATTATATGATAAGGTTGCTTTCTGCTGGAAATAAGGCGTGTTAATGCAGAAATCAATTGGTGTAACTTTGGATTGGAAAGGTCTTTGAGAAGAGCATGTTCTGCTCTCATAGCTATACCAGCAACATAAGCTGAATCTGTGACCAAATTAAAGGGTATATCTTTGAATTTCTCAAAGGCTCTGACAACAGCTGCTAACTCTGCAATCTGTGGAGATCCCTCCACTATTTCAATATCAGATTCCCATTTTTGGGTATTTGGGTCTTTCCATGTCATTACTGACTTGTGGGATGACCCTGAGCCATCTGTAAAGATGGTTAGAGCCTTGAGAGGAGTTCTGCTTTGGACTAATTTTGGGGTCAGATGAAAGGTCACATCCCGATTAAAAAGTTTGTGTCTGGGGATATGAACTGAAATTTGGCCTGTATAGCTATCTAGGGCAAACTGGAGACTCTCATTGGTCTGAAGCAAATGCTCCAGGTCCCCAGTGGTCAGTGGCAAGTATATGCATGTGAACTCACACCCTGCAAGAGAGCGGAGGCGAGATCTAGCCTTTTTTATTAGATGTGCCATGATTTCTTGGAAGGTGGTAATTGTCTTTTTAGGTTGGTTATTTGTAAAGATCCACTCTAGGATCAGCAAAGGGTCTCTAAGTTGAGTGTCCCACTGGAAAATCAGTCCATAAAACCGAGGTGCTTTTCCCAAAATGGTGAACTGGAAGGGCAGGCTGGGTTCAAAGCGATGGGCTTTGCGTGAAGACAGGGCTTCTTGGACCTTGGTGATGGCATCTCGGGCCTCTGTTGTGAGAGTGCATGGAGAGTCTAGATCCTCGTGGCCACGGAGAAGGTTGAACAGGGGAGCAAGGTCCTCTGTTGTGATTCCTAGCAGGGGACGCACCCAGTTGATGGATCCACACAAGCTGTGTAAATCCTTCTGGGTTTTTGGGTCGTCTCGGATGGCGAGCTGCTGGGGTACGATGGTCCTTTCCCGGATCTGGAAGCCAAGGTAAGTCCATGGGTTGGTGTACTGTATTTTGTCCTCACGGATCTCGAATCCTGCCTTTTCTATGGTTTCAATAGTCTTTTTAACTGCTTTGTCCAGGTAAGCTTTTTCTGATGCACAGACCAGGATGTCATCCATATAGTGGTGGATGATTGCCTCTGGGAATAGCTTCCGAACAGGAGACAGGATGTGAGCAACATACCACTGGCATATAGTAGGACTGGACTTCAGTCCTTGAGGCAGAAAACGCCAATGATATCTTTTAAGTGGAGCCTCCCTGTTAAGAGATGGCACCGAGAAAGCAAACCGTGGGGCATCGAGAGGGTGCAGAGGTATGCTGAAAAAACAGTCTTTAATGTCTATGATAGCAAGTGTCCAGTCTCTAGGCAGCATGGCTGGGGAGGGCAGGCCTGGCTGTAAGGGGCCCATGTCCTCGACGACTTCGTTGATTTTGCGAAGGTCGTGGAGGAGCCTCCACCTGTCCGTTCCAGGCTTTTTCAGTACAAAGACTGGAGAGTTCCAAGGGCTGGTGGTCTCAACGATGTGGCCTTTGGTTAGCTGTTCTTCCACGAGAGCTTGTAGTGCGCGCAGCTTTACTTCGGAAAGGGGCCACTGCTCGATCCAGATCGGGTCATGGCTTTTCCAGGTGAGTTGAGGAGTATCTGGCAGTGCGCGCTCCTCAGTGGCCCCAGTTAGAAATCCTGGCTGGGAATACGTAGGGAGGCCCCCCATTGGGATAGAATGTCCCTTCCCCAAAGGGTGATGGGGGCCCTTACCACGAATGGGCGGATGGTTGCCAGCTTGCCTTCAGGCCCTTCGACGAGGACGTTGTTCTTGCTCCGCATGGACACTGTGGCTCCACCGATCCCTGAAATCATGCCTGGCACTGGCTGTAGATCCCAGTGTGCTGGCCACTCTGAGCGAGCGATGATGGTCACGTCAGCACCGGTGTCCAGCATCCCTGGCAGGTGGAACTTTTCTCCTCTGCAGGTGAGACCACACTCGATGGTAGGCTTACTTGGTCCCACAACTTGTGCCCACATTGCTGTGGGGTTGAGAGGAAGCTGCTCCCTGTGATTCTTTGGGAGTAGAAAGGCCTGTGCAATTGGAGTTCCCTTTGAAAGAAAATATGGTAAGTCTGTGCAGTACACCTGGACAAAGATTTCCTATCCTGAGTGCACTGTTTGCACCTCTGGTACAACAAAGATCTCCTTTGGGCTATGGACAGTGTCACCTATAATTAAGACGTTTGAAGGACCGCCTTTTGGCCCACATTTGCCTGTGGGAACACGATAAACATCTTTATTTTTAAAGTCAATGGACAGAGCAGTTACCAGCTGGCGCCTTGTTCCCATCGGTGTCGCTCCGTGTGTTGGAGCCTCTTCAGGTGTTCTGGAATCTCCCGGGGTGGTGCGTGGATGGGTCTGGGTGGCCTTTGATTTGTTGTCGTAGCCCGGGGCTCCACCGGGCTCCGAGACCCGTTTCCCGAATACGGCTGGGAGCGTGGCTGGTGCTGGGGCCTTCGGTAGGTGTGGCCAGGGTATCGAGCAGGCGGCCTGTCTGGACAGTCCCTCATAAAATGTGTCAAATCTCCACAGTACAGGCAGCGAGCCTGGTCTTTAGAAGCCATAACTGCATATGCACCAGAAACTCCTTCAGCAATACCCTTAGAAACTGCTTCTGCCACTGTATTTTCACTGGACAAATGACGTGTGCAGCTTTCCAACATTTGCTCTATGGTAGGTTCTGTGTCCAGGGGTAGAGCCCTCAGAATTGTTTTACATTTTTCATTAGCATTACTGTCATGGTTTGGCGCTGGCACAATGCCAGTGCCCCCATGAAAACATATTCTCCCTGGTATTGGCTGTGAGATGCAATCAGAAACAGAGCAAAGCAGGCCTCTACTTATGAACAAAGAAAGGAAAAAAAACTTTATTATCATAGAACTATAATAAAATGAACACACAGAGAGCAAAATGGAAACCTTTCAAAACATTTCTCCTCCCCCCACTCAATTTCCCACAGCATAAAACAAAACCTTAGATTTTTACAAGTCCATCACCCTTCAAATAATCAACTCAGTCCATCTCCACCCTTCCGACAATCACCCCTCATTTCATCAAGGAGAGAGGAGTCCCTCTTGCACCACAGGCTTCCCCTGGAAACACAGCCGAGTCCAGTTGTGTTTCCCCGTCACTCAGCACCACCTTCGTGACTTCTTCCTTCCATGTCCAGTGCTCTCACCACTGCACATGGACCAGAGCTGCTTTTAGGGTTTCCCTTTTCAAGGATTTTTCACCCAGTTCCAGGAGAAAACGACAGTCTCTCACCTTTTTGGGACACTAGTCCCCCCCAATATTTCACCCCCTGGGGCCGAGGGGTCTCGAGAGCACCATCACCTCCTCACCCGTCCTCTCCGCTCACATCACTCCTTTGGCACCAAGCCACCGCCTCCCCCTAAAATGCAGTCTCTGTATTACAGGAAAGGTTCTGTCCATGGCCATACAAGAAAAGTGCAGCCAAAAGCCACTCCATCATCTCCTCCCACCAAGAATTCTTCTCAACTTCTCTCGGTCATTCTTCACTTGCACAACTCTGCATCACACTTGCGCATTTCCTCTTACTTTATCCCTGTCTCTCTTCTCCTTCAGCTCCCGGAGGATCAGCATTTGCAAGGTTTCCATCATCCCACAGAAGGGTTAAAATCACAGTCTCTACTCATCCCAAACTCCCACTCTGGCTCTGCCGGGCACTCTTCTCGCTGCCCCCCCTTCGCCTTCTCGGCCAGGCCAGTGCTATCAAATTTCAAGGTAGCGCTGGCAGCTCTCTCTCTCTATCTCTCCCTCCCGAGGAAGGGGCTGCCCGATGCCTCTCCGAGTTCTTCCACCCTTCCATAATCTGTGGGGAACTCACTCTTGTCCTGCTGGGGCCAGGGGCCTTCACATCCCTTCCTTGCCCAAGGCTCTGGCCTACCTCCCTCCGGCCTCGTGGCTTTTCCTCCCCCGCCCAGGCCGCAGCTGGGCAGGGGAGGTCTGACCTCTCCATCCACCGGAACCAAGAGAGAGTTCTCCTGGGAGTTCCTTGCTTTTAACCCCTGTGTTCTCAGAGGCGTATCCATATCCTCAATGGCCAAACCAGGTGCCAATATTCATATCTGAGCACCCATTGGTTTGACCACCACCACCTCCCAAAAACTCACTTCCTCTCAAACCACGACAATTACTCGTGACAAGTTTACACAACAGTTCTTTTCTTGCCTCTGTGCTCTCGATCTGTTTTTCTAGAGCATCTTTAACTCTATCCACAAATTTGATAAAGCTTTCATCTAGTGCTTGTTTAGTATTAGAAAAATGTTGGGAAGGAATGGAATCATCTGGGGTAAGAAGTAAGGAGGTTTTTGCTGCCATAGCCAGGTCTTGCAATGCTTCCTTAGGTAAGGTGTCAGCCTGATCATTAGGTTTCTGTAAATCCCCTTCACCAGCTAGCTGTTCAACTGTATAATCTGGCCTATCAGCATTTTTAGCATATGAATCTGATAATGTTTTCAATTGTTTTTTCCAATGCTTTTCCCAAAACATACATTCTGCTGGGGAAAGGAGGCAGTGGGCCATATTCTTAATATCATGGGGTACCAAGATATGTGCTGAGAACGTGGCTTCTAGGAAATTTCTAAAAATATGTGAGCTTCTACCATGTTCTTTAGCTATGTTTCTTAGCTGTATGAGTTCCTTATTTGAGATAGGTTTCCATGTCTTTCGGGTAGTGGCCCCCCCTCTTTTTCCCTTTTTATAATCTACTGGGAAGGCAGAAATTCTCTGTGCCATTTCCCAATCCCCTGCCTCTGCAGCTTCTAACTTAATCAGAGCCCATGCATCAATATACTGTGTATCAGAATCAGAGTCACTGTCACTGCTGTCCGAGGAGGAGGAGGAGTGAGAGCGAGAGCGACCCTTATGCTTTTTCTGTCGTGTTGGAGTGGGCATTGGCAGAGCTTTTTGGGATTGGGGGAGATTTGAGGAAGCACACGGCAAGGCTTGGCTACAGGCGGGTAGCAGTGGTGCTGGAATGGCAGCAACTCGGGTGGCACAGCACGCACAGGATTGAGGCACATGGGGGGGTGGGGTGGTGCCGTGGGGGGTTTCCGAGGTTCCGTGCGAGGGACACTGAGGGTGGGTGGGTGGCTGGGAAGCCGGGGGATGGGGGCAAGGGGGGTGCGGGAGGGCATTGGGGTTGGGGGGGGCTGCCGCGGGTACAGCGTGGTTTGTAGGGGCTGCGGCAGCCAGGCAGGCAGGGAGACCTCCTGCTGCAGCACAGCTGGGGGCAGAGATACACGCAGGGGTGGGGGGGCAGCAGCAGGGGTGGGGGCTGTGTTTGAGGGGCCGGCAGGGACGGCAGGGCCGGCGGCAGGGGAGATAAGAGGGCCCGTGGCAGGAGGGGAGGGAGCAATCGCAGAGGTAGGGGAGGGGGTGGGGTGCACACAGGACAGCACGGCTTGCACATTACACGGAAAGGGATTCGTGCTTCACGCGTCCGGAGGGGAAGGCGGGGGGAGGGTGGACCGCGCGGACCCCGCAGGCGCGGCGGGGAAGGTAGAGAACGGCGCGAGGTTTGTATTAGTAGTTCCTGACAGAGGAGTTGGTTGTGAGTTGGGAGCAGAGGCGGTATTACAGCCCAGGGAAGGAGAGGCTGCAAGGGAGAGCTTATCAGCACAATTTACATTTGAGGGGTCTGGTGAGAGAGATAAGGTGGTGTCTCTGTCTTTCCCTGAGGTGTTAGTAAGAGAGGGGTTTTTGTTAACTTTCTCTACAGCTTTTGTTATAATATGAAATATAGGTATAAAATGGGCTACAGATAAATTCTGTTTGGACTGTGAGAGAAAGAGTCTAAACCCAACCTGATCCCAAAAAGAGTCTAGAGTTATGGTATCTGTAGTAACATCAGGGAACTGGAGGATTATCCATGTTATAAACTTTTTCAGATTAGATTTTGAAAAATTACCTTTAGAAAAAGTTGTTAGCAGATAGGATTTCTAGGATTAGTAAATATATTTATCTCTTTTTATCCTGGGATCTTGTACTAAGTTTTGATCCCATTATTCCCATTCCCTACCAGCAGAAAAAAAAGAAAAAAAAAGAAAAAAAACCTAAAAAGGGACCCAAGTAGAAATCTTTTGCGTGCAAGAAAGGCTGATTTTTTAAAACTTACACTTTTTCAGCCAGATGTGGGTCAAGCATCTGCTGGTAGGTGGTCTTTTCGTCTCAGTCTCCTCGGGCACTCGTCCAGCTGTCAGGGTGAGGGTCGACTGAGTCCCTCCAAAGCAGTCCTTCTAAAACGGAGGCCTCACTTCTTCTGGGGTTTGACGATTTGAAGGCAGTTACTATTTCAGGAAGAAATGCTGATCTCCAGGGTTTTTCGTCCCAGTTCGGGTGCCAGTTAATGCCGCTGGCTGGGCTACGAGGTGTACCCAGGAGCTGCATCAAAGCTGGATAGCTCAGCTCTGAGGGGGGCTAGTCAGCCCAAGCTCTGGCAGAGCCTCCAGCCTGCGCCTCAGCAAGCCTTTAGTGATATTCAGCTTTAGTGATTCTCAGCTCATGAGTGATTTCAGCTCTTTTTAGCTTGCTAGGCTCAGGTGGGGCATGCAGCAGGCATTTGGAAGACCAGGAAAGAGAGGAGAGCGCTGTGTGAGGTTCCGAGTAGATGTCTTTTTTGGTCTTCCTTGTAGCTCTTCCACGGAGTGTCTCAAAGGGTCTCAGGGACAGTGGCTCTGGTGAGCCGGGCAGAAACAGGGGTTTATATAGGGCAAGGGAGGACTGAGAATTGTCCAATGGTAAGGGTTAAAGGAAAGTGACCTATAGCTTTACAGAGAGATAAGCAAGGGTCCAAGAGCGGGAGAGAGGGGCTCCTATTGTCCGGTCATCCTGACTCAGCATCCTGCCTGTCTTAAGGCCTCAGAATGCCAAGGCAGGTTTGCAGGGCCTGTGCCTGCTACACTGCAGTGTCACAGAGAGGGGAACGTTCGGGCAGCAACAACTGTGGTCTCACAGAGACCAGGACAATGGGACTGCCACAGCTGTGGTCTCACAGAGACCAGGACAATGGGACTGCCACAGCTGTGGTGTCACAGAGAGGGGAGCACTAGGGCTGCCAGGGCTGTGGTGTCACAAACAAGGGAACATTTGGGGCTGGTACCCTGCAGTGTCATAGAGAGGGGAATGTTGGGACTGCCAGTGAGGTGCTGTCATAGAGAGAATGCCGGGGGTGCCACCTCAGTGGTGTCACAGAGAGGGGAACACAGGGGTTACAACCGCTTTGGTGTCATACGCAGGGGACATTGGTATTGCCACTGCTGTCATGTCACAGAGAGGGCAACACTGAGGCTGCCACCACTGTGGTGTCACTGATAGGGGAACACTGGGGCTGCAAATGTGGAGGTGTCACAGAGAGGGGAATGTTGGAACTGCCACTGAGGTGCTGTCATAGAGAGTAGAACTTTGGACAGCCACCCCTGCAGTGACACAGAGAGGGGAACTCTGGGGCTTCCACCACTGCGGTGCCACAGAGAGGGGCACATTGGGGCTGCCACCGCTGTGGTGTCACTGAGAGAACTTTGGGGCTGCCACCGTTGTGGTATCACAGACAGGGGAACGCTGGGGCTGCCACTGCTTTGGTGTCAGAGAGAGAGGGACACTGGGGCTGCCACCGCTGCAGTGTCACAGGGAGGGGAAAGTTGAGGTTGTGACCGCTGTGGTGTCACAGGCAGTGGAACACTGGGGCTGCCACTGCCGTGGTGTCACAGGGAGGGGAACGTTGGGGCTGCTACTGTTGCCCGAACAAAGACACAAAACCCGTAAGTTTTGTGCGGTGCTTTATTGAGGGCCCGGGAGTCCGGGGACCCCTGTCCCAAATCAGAGCTCCAACGCTACTGATACATCGATCTCCTTATATACTACAGTTTGTTACAAATTTCTCCAAGTAACAGACCCCCCTCCCCAACAATTCCCTTTCTTAGCAACTGGCTTCTTGTGAAACTCACGATATACTCCTTAAGCTACAAACAAAACTATAAATCAAGTACCTATCATGATTTCCAGTACATTGTATACAGATCAACATTCTTGCTTCCCTCCCTGATTAAACATTCATTACGGTTGCTTGAATACTATGGTTACACACTCCAAAGGTTACACCACACTTCAAACGGCTACTAATTCCTACATACTATACTTTACAAAATTTCTACATTTAAATAATTTCCAACATTTCCCCCCTTTTGAGCATCCTTCAGTCCTGCTGCAAGGATGCTCAATCATTCAGTAATGTGGGAAGCTGCACGGGTTTCTTCATGGGTTTCTTCCTCCTGTCTTCCTCGAGTCATCGCTTTCATCAACCGAAGGGATTGTTTCTTTTCCTTCTTGATGACTCCTATAAGACATCTATACACACTCCAAATGATGGCTATAGATATTAACAACATTAGTGCATATTATATTAGGGATGTAATCCAACCAGAAAGATGGAGTCCTAAAAAAATCAAACACTGCTCCTATCCAGTTATGTTGTGCTTCCTTTTCAATTTCCTTTGTCTTCTCTTCTATTCTGTCTAACTGAAAAATATCCTTTTCAACCTCTACAGTTACATTTGGTATATGAATACAGCAATGATCTATTCTCTGGCTGAGGTAACCACAAACTCCATGATCCTTCAACAGCAACATATCTAAGGCCATTCGATTCTGGAGAGTCATCCTTGACGTAGCTTGAAGTTGTAAATTTAAATCTTTGAACCCTTTCTTTGTAGCTGCTGCCAATCTCTCTGTCTGCCCTAACAGGTTATTTAACATTTCTCTGTTTCGATAAGTAGCTACTGGGGTGAACAAAGATTCCAATACCCATCCAAATTTCACTCCTGCATCAGGTTCATGCCATTGTTCCTCCGGATCTGCTTCCCTTTTTGTTCTTTCTTTATGTTTTAATTTGCTCTGCTTCCAATACGGACATAGGGTGGGGATTCCGAGGGTAATTTGAGTGGTGGGCCCATCTCATGGTAAATGGGTAGTCCACTGTCCGTGTCCCATGACCCAAACCAGATTTCCTGGGCTGTGCACAGTTGTATATCTACAATCTATGGGTTGATGCCCTGTTTACTGTATGATTATATCCCCTACACTCACATCTCCACTTCAAGGCCATTTTAATTGGTACTAGTCCTATCTGATCCTCTGGAGTGTCGCACGTGAAAACTTGTGTGCAATTCTATTCCTCTTTCTGTGCCTTAAATGCTCTAGAGGATGTGGATGTAACAAAAGTTCTATAATAAAATTGGTTTCGCTTCCCTAACTATTAAATACACTATTAAACTTCCCCCAAATAATTATAATGCTCTAAAACACTAGGACCCCACAATGTTTTCCACTCCTGCCAGGTATCATAGTTCTGTGTGATGTTCTGACACTTCATCTCATTTCGATGGATTATGTTTCTGATTCGTAGCCTGTTACATGGCTCATGGATTGGAAATGTAATTAAACACCTTTTTGTATTTTGAATCCACCCATAATAATTGTGTTTCAATTTACAATCTGCCTCGGTCATAGTTCTAATTGTTTTGCATACATCTTTCCATTCTACTACTGACTTTGGCACTGTCTGACAAGTCCAAGATACATTTTTAAAAGATTCCGGCATCTCGGTTATTGGTATTATTCCCCAAGGTATAAGTTCCCCTGCAGCTTGTGGTAACGGCAAACAAGCAGTTATTTTGGTGACATTCTGCATTATTCCAAAGTCCCTGATCAACCCTACTACTAAATTTTCCTGCCCTTCGTTCCGTTTTAGGGGACCAATTTCCCTCCGATCTCTCCTTATATGCCTTTTCAAAAATGCCTGTCCTCTTGCCTCCTGATATACACCATGAGACTTTGCCTGAACCGTCCTCAATCTATATGCCCCAGCCATATCATCTTCTACTATACATAAGTAGATCCCTTCTGTTTTGCCTATTTGTGGGTCAGTGATATTCAGCCAACCTTTTCCCTGGTTTTTGTACTCCCACCAACTTATCCCCGTTTCTATCTGATCCCAGGTTAAATTTTTATTCTGCTTCCACCATTTGACACGTAAATTCCTTGGGTATCCAGATTCTATTGAAAAGGAGCAATTTATCCTAAGTGGTGGGCCCTCCCATAGATCTACGACTGCTAATGTTGGCCACACTACTATGTTTTCTGAGTAGGTCTCTTCCCATGATAACACTTGTAATTGGATTCTCTTATAATCAACACTACTCCGAATCCTAACTAAACAGATGTACTCTCCAGAATAATTTGTGGCTACCTTAATTAGTCTCAGCATTGTAGTTCCTTGTTGAGCATCTTGATCCCAATCCAGACTCACTTCTCCCTGGCTCTTCTCAGCTCCTCGCTGCCATTCTACCTGGATCTCCTCGACTCCAGCTCCCTGGTCATCATACAATGCACAAATTAGTTGAATATCCATTCCCATTACCCTTGTAACCCGTTTGTTTTCTGTTTCCACCCTGATAAACCCATGTACAGAAATTATTTTCATTAAAACTAACAACAGAATGATTAAGAAGGCAGCTTTGCGCGGAAAATCATTCGAGTGGGGGTTATCATCTGAGTCTCCCACTGCTGCGGAGCCTTCTTCACTCGGGTGTAATGGATCCAAGCGTCCGTCTCCGCTACCTTCACTGCTGTGTAGGTCGTCATCATTACCTGATAAGGTCCACCCCATGATTCCCGTAGTGGATCTGTCATCCAATTTTTGACGTACACTTGATCCCCAGGATGTATGTCGTGAACAGGATTCTCCAGCGTGAGTGGCCTATTCCACTACAAGGTATTCCTTAAAGAATTCAAAGTCTTATTGAGTGATACCACATATTCTGCAATTGCCTTATCCCCATTCACATACATTTCCCCTTTTAATACAGTGGCGTGATATGGTCTGCCATACAATATTTCGTATGGACTTACACCTATCTTCTCTCGGGGCTTTATACGAATCTTGAGCAATGCCAGGGGCAAGGCCTGAGGCCAATATAGCTTAGCTTCCTGGCAAATTTTCCTGATCTGACCTTTCAGTGTTTGATTCATCCTTTTCACCTGACTACTGGACTGGGGCCTCCAGGGCGTATGTAAATTCCAAGTGATGCCTAATATTCTGGCTATTTCCTGCACTATCCCTGCAATAAAATGTGGGCCCCTGTCTGATGATAACCCCAGAGGTACCCCAAACCTCGGTATTATTTCCTTAGCAGTGTCTTTACTACTTCCTTTGCCTGATTTATTCGACACGGAAAGGCTTCTGGCCAACTTGAAAATGTACATACATACACAAGTAAATATTTATATCCCTGGGCCTTTGGTAATTCAGAGAAATCAACCTGCTAATAATCCCCAGGCTGTGGTCCAACCTGTAATTTCCCATTTGTATTTGTCTCCTAACTATTGAATTGTTTTTCAAACACACAGGACACATTGTGTTAACCCTTTTTGCCATTGTTAACATCTGATTAGAGATGACTTCATTCTTTAAAAATTTAACCAATGCCTCTGCTCCCCAATGGCATTTGTTATGCTCTGATTCTAAAATAAATTTCATTATTCGGGCTGGCACCACAACTTGTCCCAGGGAAGTAACATACCATCCAGTCTGATTCTTTTGTGCCCCTAATAAATTTACTAGCTTCACATCCTCCGTCGAATACACTGGTTCTTGATTCAAGTATGGGGTCGCGGGGTTAGTCCTTACCGGTATTAGAGCCATCTGAGTCCATACCTTTCGTGCAACTTGTCTTGCGACGGCATCAGCAAACCGGTTTCCCTGGTAGATTTTTCCCTCAGCGGTTTGGTGTCCCCTCACGTGCATAATTGCAACAACCTCAGGACTGTGTATAGCATCTAACAGCTGTAGTACTGCCTCTTGGTGCTTAACACTGGCTCCCTGTGAATTCAACAGTCCCCTCTCTTTCCACAATGCCCCGTGCACGTGGACCACACCAAATGCATATTTGGAATCTGTCCATATATTAACTTTCTTGTCTTTACTCAAATACAGGGCCCTAGTAAGTCCAATTATCTCTGCCTTCTGAGCAGACGTTCCGGGCATCAGTGCCTTGGCTTCTATTACCTGGTCCAGGGTTACCACAGCATAGCCTGCATATCGAGTCCCATTTTCCACGAAGCTGGATCTGTCCGTGTAGAGTTCCCAATCTGGTTCCTCTAATGGTTCATCTTTCAGGTCAGGTCGGCTGGCATACACCTGTTCAATCACTTCAACACAACCGTGTGCCAACTCTCCCTCCTCTCGGTCTCCGCGCAAGAATTCTGCTGGATTGACATGGTTAGTGGTTTTCATTTTCACATCATCTTGTTCCCTCAATATTGCTTGATACTGCAACATACAGCTGGATGACAGCCAATGTCCCCCCTTTTGTTCCAGGACGGCCATGACCATATGGGGAACAAATACTTCCATTTTTTGTTCCTAAGGTCAACTTCCGGGCCTCCTGGATAAGGGCAATTGTTGCAGCTACCGCTCGCAAGCAAGAGGGCCACCCAGAGCTTACCGAGTCCAGCTGTTTAGAAAAGTATCCCACTGGCCTTTTCTATGTTCGGACCTTCTGGGTAAGAACCCCCAAGGCCAATTTCTGTCTCTCGTTGACGTACAGCTGGAATCCTTTAGTTAAGTCCGGAAGTCCCAGAGCTGGGGCCTCCTTCAATGCCTGTTTCAGCTCCTGAAAAGCCCTTTTCCGCTGAGATGTCCATTCCAGCTGGTGCTCCTTCAAGGCCTCATACAGTGGTTTAGCAAGGAGACCAAAATTCATTATCCACAAACGACACCACCCAACCATTCCCAAAAAGGATCTCAGTTCCTGATGATTACGGGGTAATGGAATAGCACATATTGTTTCCACTCGATTCACCCCCAATCGTCTATGACCTTGGGTAATCTCGCAACCCAAATAGATTACGTTGTTTTTAACCAACTGTGCTTTTTCCTTTGAAACCCGATATCCAGCTTGACCCAGCATGTTTAACAAATCAGTAGTTAGCTTGACACATATTTCTCTTTCCTCAGTACCCAAAAAGATGTCATCCACATACTGTAAAATCACATAGGCAAAGGGAGATATCGTTACCTGAGTATTCTTCTAGTCCTCCAATTCCTTGGCCAATTGATTTCCAAATATCGTGGGGCTGTTTTTAAATCCTTGTGGGAGCCTTGTCCATGTCAGTTGTCTCTTTCTCCCAGAATCTGGGTTCTCCCATTCAAAAGCAAAATATTTCCTACTTTCTACTGCCAGTGGGATGCAGAAAAAGGCATCTTTGAGGTCAATCACAGAAAACCATTTAAATTTCTCTGATACAGATGTCAACAAGGTATAAGGATTAGCAACAACTGGATGTATGTCCTTCACTATTTCATTGATAGCCCTTAGGTCTTGGACCAACCGATATTTCCCACTGGGTTTCTTTACTGGAAAAATAGGGGTGTTATATTCTGACTCACATTCCTGCAAAATTCCTTGGTCCAGAAATTGCTTGACCAGAGGAGCCACTCCTTTCCTAGCCTCCAGTTTCAAAGGATACTGTTTCACTCTTACCGGTTTATCTCCTTCCTTTAACTCTATTTTCACCGGTTGGGCTGCCTTTGATTTCCCCGGGATTCCCATTTCCTATACCCATGGTACTACTGCCTGTTCAATTTCTTCAGGAATAGCTAAAGCATCTATTTCTTTAATCATAAATATACCTGCTATCTGTTCATCCGGTATCTCCAATTTTACTCGTCCTTTCTCAAATATTATTTTTGCATTTAGTCGAGACAAAAGATCCCTTCCAAATAAGGGCATTGGACAATTTGGCATGTACAAAAATTGATGGTCCAGTTCTTTTCCCCCAATTCGGAGGTTTAAAGGTTGCAAAAATGGTCTCTCCTCTATTTTGCCCATTGCACCCACTACCTGGACTGTTGTATCACTTAAAGGTCCTATTCGTTTATTGAGTACAGAATAAGTAGCTCCAGTATCTACTATAAATTCCTGACTTTCCCCCTCTACTTCTAGAACTACTTTCAAGTCCCGGTCCAGTCAGCTTTGATTTTGATAATGTCCCAGGACCATTGCTTGGGCGACATCTGCTGACCTCCCTGCAAATCCTCCAGGCGAAGCAATTCCCATACCTGCGTTTCCCATAGCTGGCCCCATTCCCATTCCGGTTCTTACCGGACATTCATTTTTCCAGTGTCCTAATTGTCGGCAAAACGCACATTGATTGGGGTCTAGTCTTCCCATGCCTGGGGCAAACCCAAATCCTCCCCTTCCTCTCATCATTCCCCTAGGTCCCCTACTCATTCCCATTCCACCTCGTCCGCAACCCCGATTAACCCTCTCGCCTGCCCCTGTTAAATTAGGGTCCCATCTAGGGTCCTCACTTGGAACTACCTCATCAATCGTTTTATTCACCCCCCGTAATCGGATGTCATCCCTTGCTTTTTCTTTAGTAGCCCGAATAACCATTTCCTTTTCAGTAGAGTCTAATATTGTGTCTAGTAACACCTGTAAATCATTCCAATCTGGGTTCTGTGGTTTTATTACCATTTTAACTACCCTTGCCACCCTTTCAGGATCCTCCCGGTAACTCCCCGCAGATTGTTTCTAGATCACCAAATCTCCTGGGGAAAAGGGTACTTTTATAAGGATCCTTTCCCCTTGGGGTCCCACAGCCTCTCTCAACGGAGCAATTAGCTGTGGCTTCTTTTGCCCTTTTCTCCCCTTGCGTGTTCATTCTGCTAATGGGGTCCTTTTAACATCCTCCTTCTTATCACCATTGGTCTCACTCTCACTAGATCCTATATATTCAGCAGGCGGCGCAGAAGGGTTAATAGAGCCAGGATTCTCAGAAACTCTTAGCGGAGCTACACAGTAAGACAAATCTTCCTCCACGGTAGACCCCAACCCACACCCTTTTCTCTGCTTACAAGCAACACACTCTTTTTCCTCATTTACTTCTAACACCAAAATATTGCATTCTCGCTGCCACTCCTCCTTTCAACTTAAAACAAAGAACAAGTCTAAATATGGCATTTCCTCCCATTTCTCATTTCTCCTCAAAAACCGCATCAAAGATTCCATAATTCCCACTTCTATTGTACCGTTCACCGGCCACCCAGCTTCTCCAATTTCATACTCCGGCCACCAGTGATTACAATAATCAATCATCTTTCCTTTGTCCAACTCTTGGTCATATCCTTCACTTTTCCATCATTTAATATACAACCTAATGGCATGTTTTTTACTATTTTTACATTTTACAGTTACTATTTTTTTTACATTTTTACATTTACATTTACTATTTTTTTACTATTTTTACATTTACTATTTTTTTTTAATATTTTTACATTTTACATTTACTATTTGCTTAAACTAATGCCTTAAATGTCTTAAACGACATCATACTACACAATTATACTACCAGTACCTCTACACCATACAATTATAATATTCCAATATACCAATACCTCCACACCTTTTTTTTTTTTTTTTTTTACCCCTGAAGGGTAAAACCTTTTTACCCCTGAAGGGTAAAATCCGGTCCTGCGTATTTTCTACGTCTTACGGCCGGGCCTAGGCTTATTCCACCAAATCCACCAAATCCAATATCCCCTTATTCAATATAAAGCACCTTTTGGGCTTACCTTATGCAGTTGTCCGACAGGCGCGGGGGTAGGGCACGAACCGATGTCTCCCCGAGAAGTGCTCGGCGCCGGCTTTGGAGCAAATCGGGACGTGAACCGCCCCAGCCACCCTCGGAGTCCTGCCGCGGTCGCCAGAAAAACTGTTGCCCGAACAAAGACACAAAACCCGTAAGTTTTGTGCGGTGCTTTATTGAGGGCCCGGGAGTCCGGGGACCCCTGTCCCAAATCAGAGCTCCAACGCTACTGATACATCGATCTCCTTATATACTACAGTTTGTTACAAATTTCTCCAAGTAACAGACCCCCCTCCCCAACAATTCCCTTTCTTAGCAACTGGCTTCTTGTGAAACTCACGATATACTCCTTAAGCTACAAACAAAACTATAAATCAAGTACCTATCATGATTTCCAGTACATTGTATACAGATCAACATTCTTGCTTCCCTCCCTGATTAAACATTCGTTACGGTTGCTTGAATACTATGGTTACACACTCCAAAGGTTACACCACACTTCAAACGGCTACTAATTCCTACATACTATACTTTACAAAATTTCTACATTTAAATAATTTCCAACACTACTTCTGTGTTTTCATAGACAGGAGAACGTTGGGGCTGCCACCGATGTGGTGTCAGAGAGATTGGAACGTTGGAGCTGCCACCACTGTTTTCTCATAGAGAGGGGAATCTTTGGTTTGCCCCTGTGTTGGTGTCAGACAGAGGAGAATGCTGAGGGTGCCACAGCTGTGTTGTCACAGAGAGGGGAACGCTGGGGTTGTAACTGCTGTGATGTCACAGAAAAGGGATTTAGGGCTGCCATAGCTGCGGTGTCACAGAGAGGGGAAGGTCAGGATTGCCACCACTGTGGTGTCACAGAGAGGGGAAGGTCAGGATTGCCACCACTGTGGTGTCACAGAGAGGGGAATGCTGCTGCTGCTACTGCTCTGCTGTGACAGAGAAGAGAGCGCTTGGGCAGCCATTGCTGTGGTGTCATAAAGAGTGGAATTTTGGGGCTGCCACTCTTGTGGTGTCCCAGAGAGGGCAACGCTGGATTTGCCACTGCTGTGGTCTCACAGAGAGGGGGACATGGTACTGCCACACCTGTAGTGTCACAGAATGGGGAGCATTGTGGCTGCCACTTCTGTGGTGTCACAGAGAGGGGAACGCTGCCAAACCTCCCCTGGTGCTGTGCCCACTCCAGGGCTGCTCCTCTGTGACACTGCATGGCCTCCTGGGGACATTGTGACACTGCAGGGACTGATGGGAACATTGTGACACTGCAGTGTTTCCTGGGGACACTGTGACACTTCTGGGACTTGTGGGATCACAGGGGCCTTCTGACACTCTGGGCCCTTGTAGAATCCAGAGGCCCCTTTGGGGCCATGTAAGAGATGGTCCGAACTTTCCGTCACTTGCCTCACGACCGTCACAAGGACAGAGACCGCGACCCTGAGGACCCTGGCTGGAGTTCTGGCCTGGCTGAGCTGGATGCTCGCCAAGTGATCGTTCACAGCTGTGTTTACAGTGACTGCTTCTAGCAGGGGGCTGGCAAAGGAGCTCCTCGCCCTGTGTGCTTGCACCTGCTTCCTGACAATAGCCCAGGAATTTCCCCACCTCTTGGCCAAATGAACTTTCAGGGGTAACTTTGGTGGTCCCCACAGAAAATCCTTCATCTGCCTCACTACCACCGTGACAGATGGAGATTGTAGCCCCCTCCCAGGGACTGAGTCTGACACGCCCATGATTCTAACTCGATGCAGGGGGGCTGACCAAACTGAAGCGAGATGTGCTAGGTGTGGTCATTGGGTCAAGAAAACATTGACTCTCGCTCACTGCTGAGAACATGACCTGTTCCCCCTTGACGGCTTCAATAGACTTATTCTTCATTGTACCTGTTCCCCCTCAGTGATTTCAGGAGACTTACCTGTTCCCCCCCTTGGCAAAGGACTATAATAGACCCCTGAGTTACCCAGGACTTTGAGATTCTCCCCGACGTCACAAGGCGAATTTCCATCGATCTGAACCACAAGGATTTTGTCTGTACCCTTGGTAACTGTACTCTCTCTCTTTTTATCTTTTATCTCTTTTCTAATCCCTCTGTCACATTTGCTGTGGGCACTCAATAAAAGCTGCATTTGTTTTGATTCATAGTGAAATCCCCTCTGTGTTGTTTTCGCACTCTGAGATCAGGTAACGAACCATCACGTCCTCCGCTTGTACGAGGATCGTGGCAGAGGTGCCCAGCAAACCAAGGAAAAAAGACAAAACCAGAGGTCAAAGTGTCGTGGGGTGCTGTGGGGTGTCATGGGGTGTCCCTGTCTGTGCCAGCACAGGCGCAGAAGCTCAGTGCAAGGAACAGCCACGGGAACATCCAGGGGACACAGGGACACCCTGCGGGACACGTGAATATCCCGCAGGACACGGCCCCGGGGCCTCGGGGACTTTGGGCCCACTGGGGGCGGGGGGCAGGGGACATACAGAGAGGGACAGGGACACACGGAAGGGAACACGGTCACATGAGGGAGATGGGGACAGAGACACTCGGAGGGGACAGGGACACATGGAAGAGAACAGGGTCACATGGGGGAGATGGGGACGGGGACAATTGGACAGGACAGGGACACACAACAGTGGATAGGGACACATGCAGAGGGATAGGGACACACGGGTGGGGAACAGTGATAGAGGGGTACAGTGGAAGCGGGAACAGGGACACACACAGGGAGATGGGGACACACCAAGGGGGGAACATGATGCCACCAGGATACACATGTGGGGACGCTGCCACCAGGACATGTCAGCACAAGGAGTCACCAGGACAAAAGGCGGATCCAGTGACACCCACTGCAGAGCCACGTGACCCCGCAGGTGACACCGCCCACGCCCGACCCTTGCCCTGTCCCCAGCCTGTCGCCAGGAGCGGTTCCATGGCG
The DNA here is from genome assembly GCF_015832195.1 of Motacilla alba alba. Taxonomy (NCBI): domain Eukaryota; kingdom Metazoa; phylum Chordata; class Aves; order Passeriformes; family Motacillidae; genus Motacilla; species Motacilla alba. The sequence continues at coordinate 872,994 of NW_024037374.1, forward strand.
GTGGCCACGGTGCTAGGTTCCCTGGGCGCGGTGGCCCTGGGCACCTTCGTGGTGGCCCTGCTGCTGCAGTGGCTCTGGGATGCGCTGGTGGCTGTCACCCGATTCCGGGCCACTTGTCGCCAGCTGAACAAGTTCCCCGTCCCGCCCTGGCGCAATTGGTTGCTGGGACACACCGGCATGGTGAGGGGACAGCGGGTGGCACCTGCGGGGACAGCGGGGACAGGGGTGGAGGCACCTGCAAAGGAACAGCTGGGTGGTGGCACCTGTGAGGGGACAGAAGGAATGGGGTGGTGACACTTGGGGGGATGGTGAGATGGGGTGGTGGCACCTGCAAGGGGACAGTGGGGACAGACACACATGTCCCCAAGGCTGGCAGGGTCCTGAGGACAGACATGTCCCCAGGCCTATCTGTGCCCCCAGTGGCACACACGTCCTGTTGTCCCCAGGGCCAGAGCACGGAGGAAGGCCTACAGCAGGTGGACACCTTGGTGGCCCAGTACCGCCATGGCTGCCTCTGGTGGGGACTTCCCTGGCTGCCTGTCCTGCGCCTCTTCCACCCCAGCACCCTCCGGCCTCTCCTCAGTGCCTCAGGTAGGACATGGGACATCAGACGGGTCCCCAGGGCCACCCGTGGGTGTCACCGCACCTGGCAGAGAGAGCTGGCAGTGCCCAGGCAGTGGCCACCAACCCAAGCCCACAGGTCCCCAGAGGTGTCACCATGGCCAGGCCAAATGCCACCCCACAGTGGCCACCAACCTGTCCTTGAGGTTCCCCAAGGCCACCCAAAGGTGTCACCATGTCCAGCCTCTGGCTGTCCCCCAGCCCTCATCCTTTGGTGGCCATGGGTGCTGGGAGAGGGTCCCCACCCCAGGGTCCCCACCTGAGAGTTAATGGGTGCAGACAGGGCGGTGCCACCCCCAGTGTCCCCACACAGGGGCCCTGATGGCCCCCCAGTGAATCCCTGCCCACCCTGTCCTTGTACCCTGCAGCTTTCGTGGCCCCCAAGGACAAAATTTCCTACGGCTTTCTCAAGCCCTGGCTGGGTGAGTGGTGAGGGTTAGGGTGGGGACAGCACCTCGGGGCACCCTGTGAATGGAGTTGGGTGTCACAGGGGTGGGGACAGCACCCCAGGGTGAGCCCCCAGATGGATCTGGATGTGTCACAGGGGACAGGGGTGGTTGGGGAACAGGGACAACCTCCTGTGTGCCCTCGGCGGACCCCGGTGTCCCCTCCCCAGGAGAGGGGCTGCTGCTGAGCAATGGGCAGCGCTGGGCGAAGCACCGGCGACTCCTGACACCCGCCTTCCATGGGGATGTGCTCCGGAATTACCTGGGAATCTTCAACCAGAGCACCCGTGTGCTGCTCGTGAGAGATCCGAGATGTGCACGAGTCCCCACCTGCACCCCAAATCATGAGTGCTGCACCCCAAATCCTGACCTGCACCCCAAACTCTGACCTGCAACCCAAACCCTGAGTCCCACACACAAAATTCTGTCCTGCACCCACTGCTGCATCCTGAGTCCTCTCCTGCACCCCAAGTTCTGTCCTGTACCCAAATCCTGTCCTGTCCCATACCCCAAACCTGACCCCAAACCCCACCCTCACCCCTTGTTCATTGCTGCATCCCTGTTCCACACCCCCTTCCCAACTCTTCCCCCTCTCCCACCCCTCTCCCACCCCCCAGTTTATGCCCTGTCCCTGTCCCTGATCCCCTCCCTGTTCCCTGCCCAACCCAGTCTGTCCCCACAGGCCAAGTGGGGGGCAGCAGCAGTGGCAGCTGGTGGGGGGCCGGTGGAGTTGGAGGTGCTGCAGCCCCTGAGCCTCCTCACCCTGGACACGCTCCAGAAGTGCATCTTCAGCCACGAGAGCCACTGCCAGGAGTGAGTGTCACCTGTCCCCACTGACCACCCTGGTGGCCAAGGTGACCCCGCCATGTGGTATGCAAGGTGACCCCCAGCCAGGGAATAATTGGCATCTGACTCCATTGGTTTCAGAATGCTGAACAATTGCTTTATTAAACTATACTATATTACATTAATAGTATATTAAAGTGATACTATACTAAAGAGATACTAAAAAGACACTAAAGAAAAACCCGTGACTGCCTCCCACAGTCGACTAGCTCTGACCTAATTGGTCAATAAGTCCAAACAACCACCACCAGAATCCAATTAAGAATTCACTCTCAGTAAACAATCTTCATAACACATTCCACATGTGCAAAAACAACAGGAGCAGCAAGTAGAGATAAGAATTGTTTTCTCTTCTCTGAGTTTTCTTGCTGCGTTTCCCAGGACAAATCCTTGGGAAATTGTGCCTGCTGCTCTCTGTGAAGAGAGCTGCGGCTACACCACCATTGTCCCTCCTGGCCATCCTGGTGGCTGTGCTGGCCCCGCTGTGGTCCCCACTGGCCATCGTGGTTCCACCACTGTCCCTGTTGGCCATTCTGGTGGCCCCAATGGCCCTGCTATCATCGGTGCTGGTGGCCACAGAGTCTCCCCACTGTCCCTGGTTCCCACAGGCGGCCCAGCGAGTACATCCAGGCCATCCTGGAGCTGAGCTCGTTGGTGGTCCGGCGCCAGCTCCGGCCACTTCTCCACCCGTGGTGGCTCTACAGCCTCTCCTCTGATGGCCGGCGCTTCGCCCGTGCCTGTGCCACTGTCCACGCCTTCACTGCTGATGTGGTGCAGCGCTGGCGCCAGGCACTCGCCTGCCTGGGCCACCAGGCCTGGCTGGATGGCCACCAGGGACACAGCATGGACTTCATCGACCTCCTGCTGCTCACCAAGGTGGGGCTGGGGTGGTGGCCATGGGGACATGGAAGTGGTCAAGAGGGTGGTCGTGCCCATGGGGAGATGATGGTGACCATCAGGGGATGCTGGTGGCCATGCAAGGGTTGGCCATAGAGGCCAGGGGGATGCTGGTGGCCATGGCAGGGGGGGTTGGGCATAGACTGGTGGCCACAGGGGGACAGTGGTGGCCATGGCAGCATTAACCATAGAGCTGGTGGCCAGTGGGATGGTGGTGCCCATAGGATGGTGGCCATGGGGGAAGAGTGGTGGCCATGGATGGGATTTGGCTGTAGACCGGTGGCCCCAGGTGGCCCATGGCTCATCTCACCCTGGCAGGACCAGAACGGCCACACCCTGTCGGACGAGGACATCGCGGCTGAGGCTGACACCTTCATGTTTGAGGGTGAGCACGAGCTCCCAGGTGCCACTGGGGAGGAGCCACTCCAGTGTCCCCTCACTCACCCAATGTCCCCACAGGCCATGACACCACGGCCAGTGGCCTGGCATGGCTCTTCTACAACCTGGCCGGCCACCCTGAGCACCAGGAGCGATGCCGCCAGGAGGTCCAGGGGCTCCTGGCTGGCCGGGACACTGCGGACATTGAATGGTGAGATGTCCCCAGGGCCACCCCGGTCATGTGGCTCGGGGACACGGTGCCACCCCTGCTTGTCCCCAGGGAGGACCTGTCCCAGCTGCCCTTCACCACCATGTGCATCAAGGAGAGCCTGTGGCTGCACCCTCCTGTCACTGCTGTGTCCCGGCGCTGCACCGAGGACATCCCCCTGTGTGATGGCCATGTCATCCCCAAGGGTATGGCATGGCCAGGGTGTCCCCAGTGTCACCACCCCCACTCTCATCTGGTGTCCCTAAAGTGGCCATTCCCACCCCTCCAGGGGTCATCTGTCTGATGAGCATCTACGGGACCCACCACAACCCAGACCTCTGGCCCGAGCCTGAGGTAGGGCCACCCTATAAGATGTCCCTGTCACCATGGTGGTGACAGCTGTGTCCCCTCGGCATGACTGTCAGTGTCACCCCAGGTGTTCAACCCTCTGAGGTTCAGCCCAGAGAACAGCAAGGGACGGTCCCCGTCGTCCTTCATCCCCTTCTCTGCTGGCCCCAGGTATGTGCTGCACTGGGGACAGGAGTGTCCCCAAGTGCCACCCTTGTCCCTGGCTGGGCTCACAGTGGGGTGACAGTGACAGTGGGTATGCGGTGGCAGGAACTGCATCGGGCAGAGCTTTGCCATGGCTGAGATGAAGGTGGTAGTGGCATTGACACTGTCCCGGTTCGTGCTGCGGAGGGACACGGCGAGGCCACCCCCGCGCCGCAAGCCCGAGCTGATCCTGCGTGCCGAGGACGGGCTCTGGCTGCTGCTGGAGCCACTGGTGAGAGTGTCCTGAGGGACACGGGTCACCAGCACATGGGGACATCCCGCAAGGCGGGTGTCACAGCCAGGGGAGGAGCAGGGAATAAATGGTGGCATGAAGGGAACAGTATCGTGGTGGTGGTGGGGATGTGTTGTCCTTGGTCATGGGCCACCTCATGGCATGGACATGTCAACCCATGGACTTGTCCCCCAGGCCACTTGGCACCATCCATGGCCACGTCCCCCATGTCCTCATACAGCCCCATGTCACCATCTATATCTGTGACACCCCACACATGCCCAGTATCACCATCCACAGCCATGTCCACACCCATCTCCTTGTCCATGTCCCCATCCCCATCCCCACCATGTCCCCCAATGTCACCATCCATGTCTTAGTTGAATATCTTTATGTTACCCCAATGTCTGGGTGAAGGGATGAAGAAAAACGAAAGAAAATCAAGGCCAAAATAAAAGGATTTACGTGTCAATGCTGGCTGAGTATCCATGTGCTTGGGTGTGTAGGAAGGACCTTTTTTAGAGGAATTTCCACTCAATTGTCTCAAAAATCCTGGTTTTTTTGCTCCAGTCCATCACCATTTGGCTGTGAAAGATGCCTGCAGACCAGACAGAATGAGAATCATGGAATGATTCAGGTTGGAGAAGACCCCCAACACCATCCAGTATTCCTCGATGCCACCAGAAGAAATGATTGGATGCAAAAGGTGAGATTTTTTTGGGGTCAAAAGTAAAAAAACTGCGCTGTCCCCAGTGAATTCCTGAGGTCAGTTCGCATCCCAATGATTTTTCTCCTGCTGTGTCCAAGTGCCCAAGGGGAGACAGAAAGATGTGGGGACCACCAGCCAGGTGTCTTCCTAACGTGGATCACCAGGACCATGGCTCAGCAAGTCTCTGCCCAACGAGGGTCACTGTGGACCATCCAGCGGGGGTGCTCCAATGGGGGATGGAGTTGGAGCAGCGCTCAAAGCCCTTCCTGCACACGGGGCACTTGTAGGGCTTCCCTTACTGCTGCCTCCCTTGGTCCTGGGTCACGGTAGAGCTCTGGGAGAAGCTCTTCCCACACTTGGGACACTGTTAGGGCCTCTCCCCATTGTGGATCCTCTGGTGGGCAATCAGATGGCAGCTCTGCCTGAAGCTTTTCCCACATTCCCCACACTCGTAGGGCCTCTCCCCAGTGTGGATCCTCTGGTGCCTAATCAGGCGGGAGTTCTCAATGAAGCTCTTCCCACATTCTGAACACGTGTAGGGGCATTCCCCAGTGTGCATTGTCTGGTGGATGATCAGGTGAGAGCTGTCACGGAAGCCTTTCCCACATTCCCCACACACATAGGGTCGTATCCCAGTGTGGATCATCTGGTGGCGGTTCAGGCTGGAGCTCCTCCTGAAGCCTTTCCCACATTCTCCACATTTATAGGGCCGTTCATTGGTGTGGATCCTCTGGTGGGTGATTAGGTGGGAGCTGATCCTGAAGCTCTGTCCACATTCCCCACACTTGTAGGGCCGTTCCCCGGTGTGGGTCCTCCGGTGGACGATCAGGTTGGAGCTGATCCTGAAGCTCTGTCCACATTCTCCACATTTATAGGGCCATTCCCCGGTGTGGGTCCTCCGGTGGACGATCAGGTTGGAGCTGATCCTGAAGTTCATCCCACATTCCCCACACTCATAGGGCCGTTCCCCAGTGTGGATCCTCTGGTGGACAATCAGGTGGGAGCTCTTGAGGAAACCCTTCCCACATTCCAAGCACTGGTGGGGCTTCTTGCCATCATCAAGCTGCTCATGGACCACCACCTCAGAGCTCTGGCCAGATCTCTGGCTGCCTTCCTGGCACAGGGTGGGTCTTTCCTCCCCAGAGCACCCTGGGCTGGATTTGCAGCCCCTCCTCCTGCGGGATCTCCGGGGCTTTTCCTCCCCGTTGGATTCCTGCGCCATGGAGCCGCTCAAAACGGCCTCTGCCACGAGGTTCCGCCGTGGGGATTTGCCCTCCCTGGTCTCCATCCTCAGCTCCTTGTCTGGAGGAAGAAGGACAAGGAGAGGATGGGATTTGCCTCCCTGCCAGAGGCAAGGGGAAGGAGATCCCCCCAGTGCATCCCCAGCAGGACGGCATTGGCAGCAGGGCTGTGCTGCAGCCGGGGGCTGGGCTGGGAGATGGAGCAGGAGAGAGGGGGAAAGGGGCACTGACATCTTCCTCACCTGCCTCAGTGTCCCGGGGCATCTTCCGCTTCCTCGCAGCCTCCTCCTCCATCCGGCCAAGGTTTGGGAATGGGAAATCCTGATCTGGGGAAAAACAAGATGTGAGTGCATTGGCTTTGAAGGTCCCGCTGGCCAAGTCCATCTCTAGAAGTCACTGCCTGTCTGGTGGCCAGAAAAACCTCCAAAAATCAAGAAGGAATCCAAAAACCTCTCCCAGGAGTTCCCTGTTTTCAGTGTCCTTACTTTGGGGTTATGGGGGTCCCTCTTCTCAGAGCTGCTGGGGGTCTGTGGGTCCTGGGCATCCCCCCCTCCTGGGTCCTGCTTAGACAGGCTGAGGGGATTTGGGGGTCCCAGGGGTGACTTTATGATGCTCATATTCCCATTTGTCTGAAATTAGTTTTTCACCTTTAAGACTGGTTCTGAGAGCAAAGAGGGGGGAAGAAGTGCACAATTTGTTTTTAGAACCTCTCTCACTCCTCCACATTCCTGCTCCTGTGCTGTCTGCAGATGCACAGACAGCGGGACAGAGCTCTCCTTTGCTTTTAGTTAGTTTCAGCTTGCTGAGGCAGAGAAGTTCCCTGGACTCTGGTTTTTGGTTTTTCCTTTTCTTTGGACCCGTCTAAGCCTACTCTGGACTGAACACCCCGAAGAGCACCAGGAGCTCCCACCTGTGCCCCACCGGGGCTGGGCCGTGGCATTTCCAGCACCAGAGGGAGTGACAGGAGACTGAGTGAGCTGAGCTACAGCCCATGGAGGGACTTTGTGAGTTTGTCATCTCTTTTGGAGCAGCAAGAGGTTTTATTGTTTAATACTGTTCATTTTTTGGGCTGGTGAGTGCTTTGCCTGTTAAATAAACAGTTTTTTCCACTTTTCTCAAAGGAAATCTTTTTCCAGAACCAGTTGGGGGAGGGGCCTCTTGACTTTGCTCTTCTAGAGGAAACACCTTTAGAGGTTTTTCTCCCAAAATTGCCCTAAACAATGTCCCCATCGGCTTTGGCTTTGAAGGTCCCACGGGCCAAGTCCATCTCTAGAAGTCACTGCCTGTCTGGTGGCCAGAAAAACCTCCAAAAATCAAGAAGGAATCCAAAAACCTCCCCCAGGAGTTCCCTGTTTCCAGTGTCCTTACTTTGGGGTTGTGGGGGTCCCTCTTCTCAGAGCTGCTGGGGGGCCTGTAGGTCCTGGGCATCCCCCCCTCTCCCGGGTCCTGCTTAGACAGGCTGAGGGGCTATTGGGGGTCCCAGGGCTCATGCTCTCCTGATTCTGTGGAAAATTTTTTTGTGATTCATGTCAATTGGCAATGCAATCAGCAAATGCTTCTATATGCTGTGTGCACAAAGAAAGGTTCTGAAACTTTCTGACCAAATAGCCAAATAAAGCATCGAAATCAAAGAAGTATAGTAGAGTAAAAAGAGAGGAGGTAGCAAGACGGACCAATGCTTAGAATAAAACAGAGGAAGCTGGGGGTAAAGCTAAGAGATATTGCAACAAAGCAACTAAATGCTTAGGTATAATAAAAAGCTTGATGCACTTGACAAAATCATGCAGCACACACCAGGGTAAGGCCTCCCTCCAGACAACCACAAGAATAGGAATCAACGACCACCTGGAAAGATTATGGAATTGCTGCTCCCAGCTTATTGATATTTGCTCATTTGGACTAACCAAGCACACTGGAAAATGCTTTGTAGGCTTCAAAGCAGTAGATATACTTTTATGAGCTTGTAAGTGGGGTGTGCCGTGAGTGGAGCGGTGACTCCCCGGCCACCCAGCACTGCTTGCTTTCTTTAAAATAAAACATACAGAAATAAAATTCGGATTGACTATTGAAATTTTATATCAATTCGAACGCGGCTCCCAGGCGTCCCAGGGTCCCCTTCTCCAGCACCCCCCACTCCAGGCACTCAGCGCTTCCCCCGCTCCCCGACAATACTCCAGGGTCGGGGGCCCGGGCCCCACTCATCTCCCGGCTCCACCACCCCTCCAGCCTGCCGCAGCTCCCCCAGCTCTGCTCTTCCTGCCCCTCTCCCCACTCCGGGGCTCCCGCCTTTCATGCCCGGCTCTCCCGGGATCCCCAAAGCCCCTGTCCCGCCCCGCCGGCACCGGGCGAGCGCCACGTGGGCCCCGCAAAATCCCCCCAGGGCCATTTACGGCTCAGCTCTGCACTCTGCGAGATCCAAAAACATCCCCTCGTCATGTAAAGAAAAAATACCTCTCCCAGCGACACCCAAATATATTTGGACTCGACTCCGGAATCTGCGAGACCCAAAACCCCACCAACCCCTCCCTCCACCCCCCAAAAATCCCTCCCGGAGCTGCCGCGATCGACTCGGGGCGAACGAGCTTCCCCTCCGCGCTCTCCTGCGCGATGCAGGGCAATGCGGTTGCTGCCGGGGCCAGCCGAGCTGCGGGCTCGCCCTGGAACCCCGCAATGCCCCTTCCCACTGCTGCTGCTGCTCCCTCGGGCTGCTCCTCTCTTCCTGCTCCTCCCCCTTCCCCTCTCCCTGCCCTTCCTCCCGCTCCTCCTCCGCTCCCGCCCCGGACCCCTCTTTCGCACCCCCGGTGCCCCACGGCCCGCAGCATCACCGGCTCTGGGGCAGGGGGGAGAAACCCCCAGGAGCCCCCCAGCGATGGGCGGGGGGCTCGAGCCCCCCCAGTGCGGATCCGTCCGTCCCGTCCCGCTCCCCCCCGAGCCCAGATTCCGCTCCCGGGGCTCGCTGGGTGCGAGCGGGCGGCGCAGGCGGGGTGGAAGTGGGGAGCGCTGGGCGCTGCGGCTCTGCCCGGCAGCTGCGGAGGCACCGCTGAGGAACCGTGAAAAATGCGTATTTTATGACTGGCTTCTTTGCTAATGTTAAAATGAATATTATATGTGTTATGTTAGAAAGTTACGCTGTATTAATTTTCTTAAGTAGTGTGTTAAACACAGGTTATAACATCGTGTTAAAATAGAAACTATGCTATGTAAGATACTTTTTTTTTTTTTAAGCGGACTCGCACCTAGATAGCAGCCACAGGACACCTAAATCTTTCAGAGAAAAATTCTTGCTCTCTTATCAGATGAAACGAACTTCTTCCTGCCTCGCTCAGCCCTGAAGACGCCGTTAGGATTCAGAGGAAGAAGTTGACACTGCCCAGACAGGAATCCTTTGTTTGAATGGAATTTATGCATCATGTATGAGGTGTATGAATATGTAACCTGGCTATTGCTTTTAAGGGTTAATCCTCTGTTAACGTGTGTCCTATTTCGGGCTTATTTTGGCCAGAAAGAGGTACCCGGACTGTCTGTAACTCTTTGTTTTTATTGTCTCGTATTGTACTAATCCTAATTTTCCAAATTTTTATTACTCTAATTATATTACTATTTCTATAACCATTTTATTACTATTGAACTTTTAAAATTTTAAAAACAAGTGATTGGCATTTTTCACAGGAATGTCAGAGATACTTATTATAATATTGGCTTTTCACCAATAAAAAATTGATTCTATATGTGTGGTGTTAAAGTAACTTTGTTACATAGTTTTTATTTCTTTTGTTAACTAAAACTTAGAAATAGCTGATACAGTATGCTTGTGTTAAAATGGCTGCTTGGATGGGATAAAACCCAATGAACACAGGATGAGGACACCTGCTACAGACACGCCAACTGTCCGTACTCACCGTCTGAAGACAGTGTGGGCCGGGGCCAAAACTGAAGGTTATGATAAAAATGGACTGAAACCACACCCAAGGAATCTGCATGCTCTAAAAAGGCAGATCCGAAGAGGAGGTATGCTAAACAGTTCTTGGAACATGTAAACTAGATTTAGGAAAAGTTTACTAAACATAATTGTTTATGAATATGGAACAAGCTGAAGCATTGGAAATGGTATCTAAAGGCTGTTTCCAAATAGCAGGGGTGCTCTTGGCTGAGTGCCAAGATGCTCCTGGCCATAACATCTTTGCTCTATGGTCTTTGTCTCCTACTGTCCTTCATTAAACTTCAAAAGTTTCACAGGAGAGTGGACATGTTTTTCCCAGGAAATTGCTCAGTGTGTCCTCTGGCTGGAATTGGGAAAGGTGCTGCACTCTGCGGGTCTCCCCAGCAGCTGAGCTGAGTCCGAGCCAGAGCTCTTTCCTAGTTCTTTATCTCCCAGAGGTCTCTTTCCTATTTCTCTACCTCATATTTCTTGGTCAATACTATCTTCAATAAAACCGGTGTTCAATAAAATCCATGGGTTGTGGTCCTGTGGTCTCATTTGCAGCTTCCCTGGGGTAGAGGTGTCTCTCCCTCCTGGGATTGCAGCCCATGGGCAGGGTCCCTACTTGTTCAAACTTAGGGTACAGAGAATATTTCTTTGATTGTTTTGAGAAGTTTTGATCCTTAGGAGAACCCTGCTTTTAATCTTCATTTATGGAGAAAGCTTCTAAGATTCTGGGATGAATTGGAATCTATGAGATTTAGGGGTCTCCCCGTCAGGGGAACCTCAGGAGGGACTTCTACACCTTCTCCCTGCAGTCGTTCTGGGATTCTGTCAGGGACTCATTTTCCTTTTCTTCTTCCCTCTGCTTTGAGCTGGGAATGGGCTGGAAAATGTCCAGCAAAGCCACCTTTGCTATCTGCTCTGATAGCCTACTACACAGCTTGTGGGCCTTGTCACCTGCCCCTGCACAGCTCCCTTGGGAAGCAGGGCAGAACCAGCCCCTGGGAGCCTTGGGAATTCCCCTCTTGGATCCACGGCACACACTCAAATGATCTGGAATTTCACTTTCACAGCACAGCACCCCACATCCCACCCAAGAACCCTCAACTCACTCAAACCTATAATCCCCCACATTCCCAGGGAGCTCAGGCCATGTCCCCATCCCTGTCCATGTCCCCCTGATGTCCCCATCCATGTCTGTGTCCCCACCATATCCCCATTCATGGCTCTCCACGTCCCCACCCCTGCCCATGTCACCCATGTCCCCTTCCAAGTCCATGGCCAGGTCCTCTTGAGCTCCTCTTGAACCCAGGTGTCTAAAGGGAGTCAGGAAGATGTGGGGACCACCAGCCAGTGGATCACCAGGACCATGGCTCAGCAAGTCTCTGCCCAACGAGGGTCACTGTGGACCATCCAGCGGGGGTGCTCCAATGGGGGATGGAGTTGGAGCAGCGCTCAAAGCCCTTCCCGCACACGGGGCACTTGTAGGGCTTCCCTTACTGCTGCTTCCCTTGGTGCTGGCTCACGGTAGAGCTCTGGGAGAAGCTCTTCCCACACTTGGGACACTGTTAGCGCCTCTCCCCAGTGTGGATCCACTGGTGGGTGTCGAGGGTGGAGTTTTTCTTGAAGCCCTTCCCGCAGTTGGGGCAGCAGAAGGGCCTCTATTCTGTGTGACTCTGCTGATGCTTGAGGAGACGGTATCTGCTCTGAAAACTCTCCCCACACTCAGGACACTCATAGTGCCTCTCCCCGATGTGGATCCTCAAGTGACAGATCAGGTCCGAGGTGTCTCTGAAGCTCTTCCCACATTCTCCACACTTGTTGTGCAGTTGTCTGGTGTGGATTGTCTGGTGGACAATCAGGCAGAGGCTCCTGCTGAATCTCTTCCCACATTCCAAGCACTTTTAGGGCTCCTTGCCATCATGAAGCTGCTCATGGAGACCAGGTTAGAGCTCCAGCTGAAGCTCCGGCTGCCATCCCAAAATCAGCTGCGCTGTGGCCTGGGGTGCCCAGTCCCTGGAGAGCCGCTCCTGCAGATAGAAGCAGCCGGAAACAGGACTGGAAATGGGGTAATGAGAACGGGAATGTAGGATAGGGAATGGGAATGGCACCAGGACCAGCAATGGGATACGGAGTGGGGCAATGAGAACAAGAGTGTGGGATAGGGAATGGGAATGGCACCAGGACCAGCAATGAGATAGGAAATGAGAACGGGAATGTAGGATAGGGAATGGGAACAGCACCAGGACCAGCAATGGGATACGGAGTGGGGCAATGAGAACAAGAGTGTGGGATAGGGAATGGGAATGGCACCAGGACCAGCAATGAGATAGGAAATGAGAACGGGAATGTAGGATAGGGAATGGGAACAGCACCAGGACCAGCAATGGGATACGGAGTGGGGCAATGAGAACAAGAGTGTGGGATAGGGAATGGGAATGGCACCAGGACCAGCAATGAGATAGGAAATGAGAACGGGAATGTAGGATAGGGAATGGGAATGGGAAAGCCACTGACAACGGGATAGAGAATGGGGCAACAAGAATGGGAATGTGGGAGAGAGATTGGGAACGGCACTGGCAATGGGATAGGGAATGGGGCAATGAGAGGGGAATGTGGGATAGAGAATGGGAAGGGACCTGGGACCTGCAATGGGATGGGGAGTGGGGCAATGAGAATGGGAATGTGGGATAGAGAATGTGGGAATGTCCTGGGTTAGGGCAAATTTGGGAGAAAACCTCCAAAAGGGGCCCCGCCAGAAAGCAAACCCACATGGCCCCTCCCCCCAACCGATTCCTCAGAGAGATGTGGAAAAAAACTGTTTATTTAACAGGCAAAGCACTCCCCAGCACACAAAATGAACAATACCAGATGACAAAGATCATTCATTGCTCTGAAGAGATGACTGTAAGAGACGGTTTGATGTTTTCCCTCATTTGCCTCGCGACCGTCGGAAGAGCAGAGAACCAAGACCCTGAAGAGCCTGACTGGAGTTCTGGCCTGGCTGAGGTGGATGCTCGCCAAGTGATTGTTTGCAGGTGTGCTTACTGCCATGGTGCACTGCTTCGAGCAGGGGCTGCCAAGGAGCCCCTCGCCCTTCATGCTTACACCTGCTTCACGACAATAGCCCAGGAATTTCCCCACCTCTTGGCCAAATGAACTTTCTCGGGGTAACTTTGGTGGTCCCCCATGGAAAATCCTTCATCGGCCTCACGACCACCAGGATGGACGGAGATTGAAGCCCCCCTCCCAAGGACTGAGACTGACACCCCCTATATTTCTGACACAGGGGCGCTGGCTGGACTGAAGCGAGATGTCTGCCAAGTGCTGCCTGCAGGTGTGTTCGCTGGACCAAGACTGGTTTCCCATAGAAACCAGTCCTGAAACAATGGGTCCCGCTCACTGCTGAGATTGACTTATCCTGTTTCGGAACATGGATTGTCTGTACCTGTTTTTAATAGACTTATTCTCCCTTGTCTTTTACCTGTTCCCCCTCGGCAGAGGACTATAATGGACCCCGGAGTTAACGAAGATTTTGAGATTCTCCCCAACATGACAAGGTGGATCTATTGGCTGGTCCACGAGGATTTAATCTCTACGTCTGGTAGCTATACCTCTTTCCCCCTCTTTATCTCTCTCTCTCCATCTTTTATCCCCTTTTCTAATCCCTCTCATCACATTTGATGGGGGTCATTCAATAAAAGGTGCATTTGTTTTGATCAATACTGAAATCCCCTCCGTGTTGTTTTTGCACTCTGAGATGAGTTAGCGAACCATCACGACCCCCGCTTGTAGGAGCGGATCAGAAGGTCTCTCCGGTGGGTGGTCGCTCTGTTATCAGTCCCTCTGGCGCTGGGAAAGGCTGCAGAGTAGGGCTCTGTAGGCTGCAAAGTGTGAGCTCTCAGTGTTTCCCTCGGGTCCCAGTCTGGAGCAGGTTTGAATGGTTCCAGAAGAGGGAAAGAAAACCAGTTCCAGGGGAAAGCTCAGGCTGCCTCATCTAGCAAAACAAACTAACTAAAAAGCACAAGGAGCACCGTGTTCTGCCCTGTCCATGCCCAGACAACACAGTCCAGCCAAATGTGGAGGAGTGAGTGAGTGAGTGACTGAGTGAATGAGTGAGTGAGGCAGATAACAAAAACTCTGTGCTTCTTCTCCCCGCCTTCGCTCTGAGAGCCAGTCTTGAAGGCACAGAATAGAATATACAGCATAAACAGAAACACACGACTGGGGATACAAGCATCATAAAGTCACCCTAGGACATTCCACCCCTTATCCCCATATCATCAACTCACTACCAAACATCATGCATTTTATTCACTTAAAAACTTCCATCTGTTCCACCTAAAAATTACAAGCAATACCCATCATGACCCTGTCACATTCCCACACTGGACCACTGAATCCAGGCCCCAGACTGCAGAGCTGCAGGATTCCCCACATTCATTTTACTCACTCAAAACTCCATCCTTCACTTGCTCAGACCTTCAACACTTACACATTTCCTTCTATCTCATGTCGGTGTGGTTTATTGTACAGACAATGACAGTAACATCCAGCAAACAGTGATATTTGCATATCACTCTCACCCCACAATCAGATCTCCCTGAGGTACACATCGTGTTGTTCCATCTCTCTGCATTATCCACCATGTGCAACCTGGTCCCTGAGCAAAGACAACCCCACCAATGGGTTTGTCTGTACTCGAGGCAGAATTGATCCACACTGTCTTCCCTAACAAACCCCTGACATGTTCCACCGGGACTTTATCTCCATCTGTTATATTCAGGGACTCAGACTGGGCAGAACCTGCTCGGTTGGTGGAACCTCAGGTGTGAACTAACCAGGTGGCCTTTGCTAAATGCTGCTACAAATTTTTGAACCACCCAGTGCTTTCAAGTGGGTTTTTAGTAGTCCATTGTGCCTCTCCACTTTGCCTGCAGCTGGTGCATGGTAGGGGATATGATACACCCACTCAAGGCCATGTTCCCTGGCCCAGGTGTTGATCAGGCTGTTCTTGAAATGAGTCCCGTTGTCCAACTCAATCCTCCCAGGGGTACCATGCCTCCACAGGACCTGCTTTTCAAGGCCCAGGATGGTGTTACAGGCAGTAGCGTGAGGCTCAGGGTAGGTTTCCAACCATCCCGTGGTGGCTTCCACGTAGCGCTTGCCTTGGCGTGTCTGGGGCAGTGGGATGCAGTCAATCTGCCAGGCCTCTCCATACTTGTACTTGGGCCACTGCCCACCATACCACAGGGGCTTCACTCGCTTGGCCTGTTTGATGGCAGCACACGTCTCACAGTCGTGGATAACCTGACAAACACTGTCCATGGTTACATCCACCCCTTGGTCTCGTGCCCACTTATAGGTGGCATCTCTACCCTGATGGCCTGAGGCATCATGGGCCCATCGAGTTAGGAACAACTCCCCCTTGTGTTCCCAGTCTAAGTCTATCTTTGACACCCCTATCTTTGCAGCCTGGTCTACCTGCTCATTGTTTGGGTGCTCCTCATTAGCTCTACTCTTGGGGACATGGACATCTACATCACAGACTTTCACAGGGAGTCTCCCTACCCTGGTAGTGATGTCTTTCCACACTTCAGCAGCCCAAATTGGTTTTCTTCTATGCTGCCAGTTAGCCTCTTTCCACCTCTCCAGCCATCCCCACAGAGCATTGGCTACCATCCAGGAATCAGTGTGGAGGTAGAGCTTTGGCCACTTCTCTCTTTCAACAATGTCCAGGGTCAGGTGAACGGCTTTGAGTTCCAAAAGTTGGCTTGATCCACCTTCTCCTTCAGTGGCCTCTGCGACCTGTCGTGTGGGGCTCCACACAGCTGCTTTCCACTTCCCATTCATTCCTATGATGCGACAGGAACCGTCAGTGCAAAGAGCATAGCGAGTTTCCTCTGCTGGCAGTTGGTTGTATGGAGGAGCTTCTTCAGCCCAAGTCACTTGTTCTTGCTCTTTATCTGTGACATCATAATTTTCACCTTCAGGCTAATTTGTAATTACCTCCAAAATCCCAGGGCAATTCAGTTTACCTATACGGGCGCGCTGTGTGATAAGAGCAATCCACCTGCTCCATGTAGCACTGGTGGCATGGTGGGTGGAAGGAACCTTGCCTTTGAACATCCACCCGAGCACCGGTAGTCAGGGTGCCAGGAGGAGTTGTGCTTCTGTGCCAATCACCTCTGAGGCAGCTTGGACTCTTTCATAGGCAGCCAGAATTTCTTTCTCTGTTGGGGTGGTTAGCTTCAGACCCTTGGTAGCTTGGACTCCAAAATCCCAGTGGTTGACCCCAAGTCTCCCCAGGCACCTCTGCCAAAGGCTCCAGGACAAACCATGGTTCCCGGCTGCAGAGTAGAGCATGTTCCTCACCTCTGGTCCCATCCTGACTGGGCCAAGGGCTACCGCATGAGCGATCTCCTGCTTGATCTGGACAAAGGCTTGTTGCTGCTCTGGGCCCCAGGGGAAATCGTTCTTCTTGCGGGTGACCAAATAAAGAGAGCTCACAATCTGACTGTACTCAGGAATATGCATTCTTCAAAAACCTATGGCGTCTAGGAAAGCTGGTGTTTTCCTTCTTATTGGTTGGTGGAGACATTGCTGTGATCTTGTTGATGACATTCGTAGGAATCTGATGCCGTCCATCTTGCCACTTTACTCCTAGGAACTGAATCTCAAGAGCCGGTCTCTTAACTTTGCTCTTTTTGATGCTGAAACCAGCTTCCTGGAGGATTTGGATGATTTTCTCTTCTTTCTCAAACACTTCCGTAGGTGTGTTGCCCCAAATCAATATACTGTAGATGTTCGGAAGCCTCATCCTTTTCTAGTGCAGCCCAGATCAGTCCATGGCAGATGGTGGGGCTGTGCTTCCACCCCTGGGGCAGTCGGTTCAGGTGTTCTGCACGCCCCTCCAGGTGCAAGCAAACTGAGGCCTGCAATCTGCTGCCAGGGGAATGGAGAAAAGTGCGTTAGCAATGTCAATAGTGGCATACCAGTATGCTACCTTGGACTCCAGCTCGTACTGGAGCTCTAATATGTCCGGCACAGCAGCGCTCACTGGTGGAGTCACTTCATTCAAGGCACGATAGTCCACAGTCAATCTCCATTCTCCTTCAGATTTATGCACAGGCCAAATGGGGCTGCTGAAGGGTGAGTGGGTTTTGCCACCCCTTGGCTCTCCAGCCCTCGGATCATCTTATGGATGGGAATCTCAGCATCTCAAGTGGTTCTATACTGCCAGCGATGCACTGTGGAAGCAGCAATTGGTACCTGTTGCTCTTCTCCCTTCAGGAGTCCTACTGCAGATGGGTTTTCTGATAGTCCAGGCAAGGTGTTCAATTCCTTAGTGTTCTCAGCCTCTACAGGAGCTCTTCTAAAAGCCCACCTGAGTCCCTTTGGGTCGTTGCAATAGCCATTCTGGAGGAAGTCTATGCCCAGAATACACAGGGCCTCTGAGCCGGTCACAATAGGATGTTTGTGCCACTCCTTCCCAGTCAGGCTCACCTCAGCTTCCAACAGGGTCAGTTGCTGAGATCACCCTGTTACCCCAGCAATGGAAACAGGCTCTGCCCCCACGGGTTCTGTCTCCATGGTATCAGGGTACACTGTGCACCAGTATCAACTAAGGCGTTGTATTTTTGTGCCTCTAATGTGCCAGGCCATCAGATCCACACTGTCCTAAATACCCAGTTCTCCCGTGCCTCTCCCTAGCTAGAGGCATGACCCCTTAACCCTGGTTATTCTTTCTTTCCTGGCCATACATGCTAGAGGTTCCTCCAAGGGGATCTGACAGATCATACCCAGTAGCTCAGTCATGGGAGGTTGAGGCTACCTTCACTTTAGTGGAATTCCCTCGGTGAGTGCTCCCTTTGAGTTGCCAGGACAGAAGTGGGTTTCCCATCCACCTTCCCATGTCTTCCCCATGGTCACACAGAAAGAACCACAGGTCAGCCCGTGGGGTGTACCCTCTCTCTCTCTAGCTTTAGGACATTGGGCTCTGACATCTCTCTCTCCCTCTAGGGGACATTGGGCTCTGACTCTGGGGCCTGTGACTCGCACGGGTGCTGCATTGATCTTCCTCACCTCCTCCTTCATCTCCCTCATCTCCTTTTGGATGCTCTTGATCGCAGCAGAGACATGAGCCTGCATTGGGCCATTGATCATACTCTCATCATTTCTAAGCTTGTTGCTGACAGAACCCGCTGTCTCTCGGTTGGTATCAGCATCAATCGCTGCAATGAAGGTGGTCTATTGAGATGGCCCCAGATGTGCCAGACTCCACAACATTTGCCCTGTGCACCTGACCGTGTCGGGGTCATGATCATACTGTCCATCCCTCCCAAAGAGTATCTCCAATACTGTCACTTCTCTCAGCTGTTAGATTCCTTCCTTGAGGATCTTCCAGCACATTCTATGGTGGTGCTCCTGCATTCCCTCCCTGTGGACAAACCTCTCTCTGACACTCATCAAAAGCCACTCCCAGAGGGAAAGGGACCCTGGCTCCCTTACAAAAATCTGATTCATACCTGAGTCCTGGGTCAAGGGTCCCAAATCCCTTGCCTCACCACCATCCAGTTGCATGCCTGTACCCATAATGTCCCAGACCCAGAGTAACCAGGTTGTGTAAGCCCCACGTCCCCATCGTACAGTGTCTTTGTGCAGATTACAGAGACTTTCGTACATCAGGGACTCAGTGATGATCTCAATCGTTGGCTGCCATGTGGGTTGTGAGGGCCCTCCATTCTTATCCTTGTCTGGGGTCTCTGATTTCATCTTAGGCCTCCTTGTTTCCACAGGGGCGACTGCTGCAGGCTGTGGCTGCCTTTGCGGTTCAGCTGGAACCTGGACGGTTGTAACATCTGTGGCTTCCACTGCTGCAGCATCAGACTCTCCCTCTCTGAGGCAGGGGGAGGGCTTCTCCCCAGCTGGGGAAATGTGCTCCTTCAGCATCTGGCCTATCTCCTTCACCAGAACCCCTACCCAGTCTGTGTGGTTCATTTCTGAGGGGGGCTGTGTGGCAGGGGCAGGCTCTGGGGCACAGCATCCCTAGGCTCTGGGGCAGGTGTCAGGGTGGTTATCCAGGTTAATCTTCCCTTATCTCTGAATGCTGAATAGAACAGGCCTATCAGCAACACCAGCCACTGTATGATACCATTAGTATTTAGAGTGGATCTGAACCCTTTGAAACTGCTGGGGCAGACCCAAAGAGCTGGGTGAAGGGTTTGGAGAAAATTTTCCCCAGTGTCATTTCCTCACAGTAAGTACCATTCTTAAAGTAACCCCAAAAGCATACAGTTGGTGTGTCATAGCTCTGAATCCATGTACCTGCCTTCCAGAGGAAGTTAAAGATCCATGAATTCCTAACCTTATTAGGCCATAAAGCAAACTGGATAATAGCCACAGTAGCCTTAGCTATGGTTAGCCTGTGTTGAGCTCCTGTATGCAGCTGCAATACTCACCCTGGCTGCGATGGGCTTTGCTACTGGTGTGGACGAGGGGTGGCATGGGCAGAGCACACAGAGATTTCAGGGACGTGGGCGGGGGATTCATGGCCAGCACCTTGCAGCTGATCCCCTTGCCCCTCCTCTCTTGTGGCCATGGCAAGAACTGGGTGGGATGGCCCTGGCAGGAAGGTCTCCTTGGCTTCCTGCAGATCCAGGTTCTGACTGTGGCTCTGTTCCTCTCTCTTCCAGCCCTTCAAGCCCTGAGTGAAAACGACAGCCCCTCCCACATAAGCACCTTTGTTCAGGCGATGTTCCAGGGAAGAGCTGCAGAACTACTTTCATCTGCTGCCTCAGAAGAACCAGTGTCTCCTGAAGACCTCCAGATGCCTTGGAAGATGAGACCACCTGGAGACCAGAGGAGACCAGCTGGAGCTACAGGGACAGCTGATGCCTGGCACAGCTGAGCCTGTGGGAAGCTCCCATAGCTCCTGCCTTCCCCCTCCCTGTTGACAGCTCCCTCCCTCCAGCCCTCAGACCCTGCCCATCCCCTTTCTTCCCTCCCAGCTCATCCCTTTGCTTTGCCTTCCATTAATAAACACTTTGGCTTCTTTGCTTTACCTGCATCTCTGTGGAGCTGAAGCGATGCAAATCCAGAGCCCTGGGACACACAGGCCCCTCCTGCCGTTCTCTTCCACGCTGAGTTTTGTGCACAGACCCAGAGGAACAAGGGCAGATCAGGCTGGAAAGGTCCCTGTGCTGAAGGACAATTTCCACAACACTGTGGAGTTACAGATCTTGCTGAGCACCCTGGAGCCCCTGGATTTTGGAAGAGCCAACCCAAGGATGTTCTGAACCCAGAACCAGAGACCACCAGGGCTTAACAGAGAGCTTTGGGTGTGCCTGAGAGCAAATGAAGCAGCAGCACGGTGCCCGAGACTCGGACGCGCGACCGTGCCAGTGCTCGGAGCTCTGTCAGGCAGTGCCGGGATCCCGGGTGTGGTTCTGGTCCCCACAACCAAGGAATGGCAGCCCCAGCCTCAGACCCAGTCAGAAAGCCAAGCAAGTGAGACCAGAGGGAGGGCAGCCTTCCAGTTTCACTTGGGCATGTACGCAAAACAACCCCTGCTGCTTCTTCCTCCGCTTGTGTGTGGGGTGTGCTGGTGGCAGAGGCAGCTCTGCGTTCCAAAGCCTGTTGAGAGCGGGCATGAAAAGCGCTGCATGCACAGCAGGGAGTCCTGGAAGTGGCTGGCAAGAGCGTCCTGTGGGGACAGGGCTCTGGGCTCTGGCCGGGAACAGCCTGGGTTTGCTGCCGTGAGCGCAGGCAGGAGTTGAGGCAGCTGAAGAGGCAGCAGGCAGCTTGTGTTTCCAGAGGGCCTGGGGCTGCACCTCTGAACCTCCACTGGACACACACTTGGGAGAATGTGAGCTAGAGCTGGAGTGCCTGTCCTGAAAGGACCTGGAGTCATTCAGCCTTGCCAGCTTTTCTTAACAGTGTGTTGGTGTTCCCCAGGAAAGCTTCACATGTGGGGAAATGCCTTTGGAGGAAAGGGGCTTGCTTCTCAAGGAAAGTGCTTCTCAGGGAGCTCCCAGTGAGGGAGGTGCAAGTGTCCCCCTGGGGCTCTCTGTGCTCCTTTCAGTCCTTGAGGCCCATTGCACTTGGCACAGGGGCAGGGCCAGGGAGAGGGCTGTGAAGAGCAGGTTTGGCATCCGCCTGGACCTGCAGAGACCAACCCAAGCACCTGCAGCAGGGTGTGTTTGTTCCCCTCCTTTGGGCAGAGGTGTGAGCAGGAGCATCTCTGTCCAGCCACGAGCCCCAAAGCTGTCTTTGAGAGCTGTGAATTAAAAGGCCTTTACGCACACACTTTTCTCATCTTCCCTTTCTGCTGCGTTTCAACTCTTGCCAATATGCATTTGCCTCTTGCTTGGAGGAAGCTGCTGTGGCCCAGGGCCAGCACAGAGCTGGGCTGGGTGGGCCAGGCAGCGTGGAGAGTCTTGGCTGATCTTGCTGTGTCCCCAGCCTCAGAAAAAGCTTGGAAGCTTTGCCTGCCAAGGTGTCCTGCCCATTGGCTCTCCCTGTGCATCCTGGAGAGAACAAGGTGGGCATTTCTGGCAGCTGGGCATCAGCAGGCCTTAAAATGGAGGTGAGTTGTGGAGCGAGCCCAGCTGAGATACCCTGAGAGGAGCCCAGTGCTCCTTGCTCCTCTCTGCTGACACGTTTGTCTGGTTTTGGGATGAGCCTGGCTGTGTGAGGGGTGCTACGTGGACATGAGACAGCCGGTCCTGTCCCGCTGGGTCCCAGCAGTGCCTCGCAGCAGTCCTGCATCCACGTCAGGATGCTGGCCAAGAGAGGTCCTGGAAGCTGAGGCAGCTGATTTTAAGCTTGTGCAGGTGCCTAGAGGTCAAGGCCAACGGTGTTTCCTCAGAATATATCAGTCCTGAGGGGTCTCCCTCATTCAAAGAAATTGGCAGAGGGTTGATGCATTTTCTGCCAAAAGCCCTTTTATTGGCCTGGCAGGAAAACAGGAGTCTGCACCCCACTAAAATGCTTCTCCACCATATATAAATGTCAGTGGGTTGATGTAGGAATTGTATCAAAAATGCCATCCATCTTTACGCTGCTGAGGTGATTCCATCGGCAGGGGGTTAGAAATACACTGTGTCACATTCCTGTACTTGAAGCTGGTGTCCAGGTGCTGGCCAGGAGCGCTCTCCATGCCCTAAAGCAGCACAAAGTCTTCCTCATGGCTTCCCTGCACTGGGCTGATTCTGTATTTGCCCTTAGTTCTGCTGGCAGACCATGTCTAAAGCTTTTTGTCAAGTCACTCTCAGTCAATCAGGCCTGCCAGGTTTTTCTTCTGCTCACTGGTGCAAGTACTCCTGTGTGTCTGTGCTAAGTACTTGTTGGCTAATGGGAATTGCTTGTGCTTCCTTATGTCAAACAAGGGCCTTGTTCATTGCCAAAGGGGCCTGAGGCCACCCTGCTCCTTGTGGCAGCAGTTGCTTTCCTGTGGAATGTCCCACCTCGCCCAGGAGTGAAGAGGGAGCTGGAGAAAGAGCTTGCCAGGCTGCTCTCCATCCTTTCCCAGCAGTGCTGGCTGAGTGGAGCAGTGCCAGCGGAGCGCCAAGGTGCCAATGGAACAGCCGTGCCCAGGAAGGCTCGCTGGGAAGGGGGATCCAGGAGCCACAGGCCTGGCAGCCTGAGCTTGCCAGCGGGGAAGGCCTTGGAGCAGATGCTCCTGAGTGCCATCCCACGGCACGTGCAGGGAACCAGGGCGTCTGCTGGAGGCTGGGACAGCTCTGCAGAGGGACAGGGACAGCTGGGGGTCCTGGCGGGGTGTTGAGGGATTCTGTGCGGGAGTTTGGGGGGTTGGTGTTGGTGGGGTGTTGGAGAAAGTTGTGTGGAAGGTGAGAGGTGTTGCCTGGAATTTGAGTCACTTTGAAGGCTGCATCTGTGGTTTGGCACAGCTTTGGTTAGGGAGGGCAGAAAGAACATCTGTGACTTTTCCTGTTCATGCTCCTGATTCTCCTGCAGGAAACAAGAGGGGAGAGCTGGACTTTACTGGCCACTGAGATATCTGTACCACGGGAGGATTAGCCCTCTTGCTATCTACTTCGTTGTTTGGGGTCCTGTTATAACACGGAGTGAACTTGCATTTCCTGAGAGCTTTTATTCCCTAAGAGAATTAAGATATTATCATCCCTTCATAGAAAACCATTTTCAAACCAAAGAATGGCCCTTTTTTTGCCTGTGTGTAGTGTTATGTTCTGTAAAGTGACTCTCAGTGGATGACATTAAGACAAATGAGTCACTGCTTTGAGATGGGAAGCAAAATTCCAACTCTTCACCTTCTCAGGCCATCCCAACGAATTTGGGAAGTTTGCAACTTTTTGGAGCTACTGGAGTTGAGCAATTGCAAGGATAGCTTTCCTGAACTGAGGATTCTTAAATGCCCGATTCTTTTGTGCCTTTGCTGTGAAGGTGTTTTTCTGCTGAAGGAAATGACTTCAATGAGAAAATAATTCCAGCATGGAGTAAGAGCTTGTGACAGAGACCAAGTGTTGCCAGCAGTTGCTCCAGGTGCTCCTGCCAACAGCCCCTGCAGGGAGGAGCACAGCCCCCAGTGCACGTGGGTTTGGCTCCCTGTGGCACAGAAGCCCCCCGGGGGCACGGGTCTCTGGGGCAGGAGATGGGCACCAGCGCTGCCAGGGCTGGGGGTGGCAGCTCTGCTTGGGGGGGACTCTGCCACAGCTGCTGATGCCAGCGCTGCCCGGGCCCCAGGGCTCAGAGCAGCATTGGTGCCCTGGCCCACACGTTCCTTGTCCGTGTCACACCCGCGGGTTCAGGATGGCCACCAGCTGGGACGTGTCCCAAGGAGGCCGTGCCAGCTTCTGTGGAAGGTCCCATGCCCTTGCCAGCGCGGCTGCGTCGGCAGCCCTGGGGGCTCCTTCTGCTGCCCTGAGCCCGCAGAGCAGGGCAGCCTTTGCTGATGGTTTGAGCCGCTCCTAAAGACCCTGTCAGGCTGCCTGAGACACTTGGGGCCAGGGATTCCTTCCAAGCTGGGCCACTTTGGGTGGGCTGGGGGCAGCCCCAGGGCAGGGGGCAGTGTGTGCAGGGGCCCTTTGTGACACGGTGCAGCACGGTCAGCGTGGCATGGAACGGGTGTCCAAGGGCCCTTTGTGACACGTGGTGACACAGGAGCTGGCGGTGACAAGACCACGCCACAGTGCTCGGAGCACGCGAAGGGACAGGACGGGACAGAGCGGTGCTGTGAGGAGCCCCCGCACAGCGCACTCGTTCGTGTCTGACCTGCAGCTTTTCCCAGGTGTTATTCCTGCAGCTCTTTGCCAGATCCAGCCATGGCGCGGACACAAGAGCAGGACCCCGCCCGTGGCCTCTTCCGCAGAACAGCGCAGGTACCTGCAGCCATCCCCAGCTGCGCTGGGCCTGCTGTCACCGCTCAGCCCAGCACTGCACTTGCAGCATTCCGTGGAACATCCCTGCCTTCTTGCCCTTCTCCTACAGCTGGTCTGCAAATTGATCAAGAGAATTCGGGAGGAAGAGACCAGCACCATGGGCACTGGGCTCAGAGCATACTCGCACATCTTCAAAACCAAGACCAGTGCTGCCCTGCTGGATATGCTCGTAGAGGAGGGCTTTTCCAATCCAAAGCAAGTAAGCAGCCTCTGGCCAGGGTTTCATCCTCCCAGCAATTGCTTGGCCTCCCAAGCCACACCCGCTGGTCCCTGTGAGCCTTTGAGGCCATGGCAGCGTGGTGGGAAGGGAAGCACTTCTCTGGGGAAGCTGGGGACATTCCTCCCTCTGGCAGCTTTCCAAATCTCCCCGTGCCTTCTCCAGGTGCCCGCCATGGTCTGGTACATCCACCAGTGGCTCATGGCCAATCAGTTTGCTGAGCACAGGCTGAACAGGACCCTGCTGGATCTCACCCAAGCCCAGCCCGCTGACGTACTAATGACGCTGCTGCGTGTGGCCCCATCCTGTGACAGGTATGGGGCCCAGCTGCCCAGAGGGCTCAGGGCTCCCCAGCCCATCAGCCTGTGCAGCCTGTGCCAGGTGTCTGAGCAACAGAGAGTTCCAGGGCCCTCTGGCTGCTCCCTTTGCCAGCCCTGGCACGGCAGTCCCCAAGCCTGCTGCCATGCTGCCTCGCTGCCCCTCAGGGGCCTGTCCCCACAGGGCTGGGCTGCTGGCTGCTGCTGGCCAGTGGCAGTGGGCAGAGGCAGAGCTGGCAGCCAGCTCAGGTCCCCGCTGCTGCCCAGGCCACAGTGCTGTGTCCCAGACCCCCCTGAGACACAGCTTTAACCCCACAGAGCTGCTCTGACCATGTGGAAGAGCATCATGTGCTCGCCCAGGACTGCCGAGCCTGCGCTGCTGGTACTCCTGGATGTGCTGGGGAGCTGGCATGAGCACAGCACGGGCACCTCCGATGGGGACAAAACGGGTGTCTTTGTCCTGGCTGTGAGTTTCTGCAATTGGCCTTTGCTGGCCCCAAGGCCGCCTCTGCAGCAGCTCTCCATCCTCCTTCCCCCACTGCATCTCCCTGCCTCAGGCGCTGGGCTGAAACCTGGCCCAGGGGCAGCCACAGGGGCACCAGGCCCGGTGCTCCCCCTGCGTCTCTTTGGGCCTCTCCCTGCCGTGCTGGGGCCCTGCCACACGGACACCTCGGCACTGAGCGCTGTCTCGGGGCCTTTGTCCTTTGCAGGCAACTGTGGTGATGTGGAACATCCTCCAGGTGCCCTGTGTCCCACATACGGTGACGGTGTATTTCCCCCGCCTCTTTGTGCATCTGCTCTTCCAAGTGCTCTTCAGCACTCTGGATATGCCAGAGGAGGTGGATACCTTCTGGAAGGGATGCCAAGAGCAATACGGCCTTGCCACCAGCCCCAACAGGTGCTCCATGCCAGTCCTCCTGTCCCTGCCACGTGCCTGGGCAGGAGCCAGTGCTCCCAGCGTGACCTGGGCTTTGCTCTGCACGCAGGTTTGCAGTGCAGACCCTCAAGTCCCTGCTCTGCCGAACGCAGCACGAGGATGTGGTGGTGGCCATGGAACGCAGCTGTGGCTGGGACACGCTGCTGTGTGCTGACACCCACCACCATGCCGTGGGTCTGCTGGCATGGTGAGACCCCCTTCTCCCCGCTGCCTCTGACATTTGTGCTCTGTGCCCAGGGTGCCCCACATAGTCCCCACGGTCGTGGGCCAGAGGGCCTTGTCACCCAGGGACAGCCAAGCAGGCTGGAAAAGGCTGGGAGAGAAGGGTGCCCACAAGGAGCCGCTTCCAGATAGTCCAGGGCCCCTTGCTGGATGCTGGGCAAAGACCAGACCTCGGTGAGTCAGTCCTGGCAGAGGTTTGTCCCCATGGCCCACAGTCTTGGTTGCTTCTTCTCCTGCTGTCAGGGAGATGTCCTGTGTCTCCATGTCCTTGTGTTCCCGGATCGCTCGCTACCTGCTGCGGCTGCTCAGCACACAGGAGCCACGCTGGGAGCTGCCCGCCCTGGCGTTCCTTGTGCAGGTGAGCCTGATGGCCAGCGCTGCCTGGCTGAGCTGCCTCCCAGCTCTCTGCCCTCTCGGAGCCGCAGCTGCCTGGGACGGTGCCCGCGCCCTGTGCTGCTGCCTGGGCCCAGCCCTGTGCGGTTCCGGGCTCCTGCCGCCCGGGTCCCCTGTCACTGCCCTGTGCCTTTCAGGTCCTCGAGCTCCTGCACTTGAGTGAACGGGGTGCTAAGAGAGCCCTGAAAATCTTGTCAAGGAACCTGCAGAGCGAGTGCAGGGAGAGGCGTCGCCTGGCACTCAGGGCCCTTCTCCAGCTCATTGAGGAGCCCTCGATGGTGAGAAGGGGGCAGGGGCTGAGCTGGGGAATGCAGTCGTTTGGGCTTGGCTGGGCTTTGGGCGCTGGGGCAGCTGCTCCCAGCTCTCCTGCCTCCCGGTTCAGCTGCCCAAGAGCTTCAGGAAAGGCCTTTGGCCTCCAGGCCTTGCAGCAGCAGGATGGCATTTCACCACCTTGTGTTCTGCACAGACCAAAAAAATGTGGAGGCTGACTGAAAGTCTTGTGGAGCTCCTGCAGGATGCAGATGGAGAGATAGTTAGCATGGCAGTCATGCTACTCAGCTTTATCATCTTGGACAATGACATGCTGATACCCAGCCCCATCGCACTGCAGCTGCTTGAGGCGCTCGTGCCACTCTTTGACCACGTAAGGCTCGCTGCCCCCAGCCACGGCCACTGGCTGCTGCCCGCACACTTTGTGCCCTGTGCATTTGCAGGCCTGCGCCACGCTGAGCCCCGTGCAGCCAGTGCTGAGGTCTTTTTCTTTTCCTTTCATACAGGACAATAACCAGGCACAGCTGATCTCCATACTGCTCTTCCGAACATTGGTGACTCTTCCACAGGAAAAGGAAAAGGAAATCAAGGCCCTGAAGACACCCCTGCGCCAGAGCCTGCTGCCGCTCTTCTTCCACTGCCACAATGAGAATCGGCTGGTGGCACAGGTGAGGGTTCAGGGGCTGCTGCTGTCCCCCTGGCAGGGGGCTCGGCTGCCTCCTGCCCTGGCGCCTGCCGGGCTGCAGCCTCCTCCAGGCCTTGGCACAGGGACGCGGCTCCTGCGCCCTGGGCTGTGGGGCCATCTGCGCGTCTCTGCTGCTCTCCAGGCTTCTGAGGCAACGCTGCTGTGTGTGGCCCAGTTGCTGAAGAGGAGGGATCTTGAAAAAGTGGTGAAGAGCAAGAAGCTGTGGAAGTTCACCGAGTGCCTGGTAAGGAGGGGCTGGAAGGTCCAGGCTCAGCCTGGAGCAGCCCCCTGAGCGCGGTGCTCAGTGTGCGGCGCTGGCAGCTGTGCCCCTGCCCGCGGCTGCACCCAGAGGCCGCGCGGGCTCTTCTCCAGGCTCCTGGGGGCCCGAGCCGGGGGCCGATGGAGCCCCGGCCCGGCGGGGCTGTGGGGCGGGCCGGCACCGCGGCTCCCCGGGCAGCAGCCGGCCCTGTGCCCCCTGCAGAGCCCGGCGCCTCAGGGCTGCTGGCCGCGCCTCAGGGCTGTGCGGGCAGGGGAGGCCGGGGCTGGGCGAAGCGAGCGCCCGGCCCAGGGGCTGAGCCCGCGCCGAGCCTGCCCTGCTGCCGCTCTCTGCAGCTGGCACACGACAGGAGCAGAGCGGCCGAGCACCTGCGCCGGGCCCTGCCGTACCTGCGGAAGCCACTGGAGTTCCTGCGAGCGGCGGCCATCAGGTTCCTGGGTGAGCCACGAGCCCGGGCTCCCTCCCCGCCCCGCCGCAGCTCGGCCCCAGCCCCGGCTGCTGCCCCGGCAGCGCCGTCCGGGCCCGGCGCCGTGGAGCCCCGCCTGGCCCGGGCGCTGCTGCCGCCCTCTGGCAGCCGTGCCCTGGGGCGGCAGCGTGCGGCAAGGGCCCGGGCTGAGCCCTGCCGGGCCAGCAGGGCGTGCGGCCACAGCGCTGGCAGCGCCGCGGGCAGGGAGCTGTGCCGCCGGCGCCGTGACAGGCTCTGTGTTCCCAGGGATGGCCGGGCGGCAGCTGAGGGGGCAGCAGCAAGAGCTCCAGCTCCTCTGCAGCGGTGAGTGAGGGCAGCGGGCTGGCAGCGGGGGCTGGCGGGGGCAGCTGCAAGCCCTGCCCCGGCTGCCGAGGGCTCTGCTCCCTGTGCGGACGAGGGGCGGCGTGGGCAGAGCGCACCCAGATTTCAGGGCCACGTGGGGCATTTGTGGCCAGCAGCTGCGGGCTGATCCCCTTGGTCCCTGCTCCCTCCTGGCCATGGCTAGAGCCGGCTGGCATGGCCCTGGCAGGGGCCTCTCCTCGCGTCCCCTCAGATGCGGGATCTGACCGTGGCTCTGTTCCTCTCTCTTTCAGCCCTTGAACACCTGACAGAGGACATCAGCAGTGCCGTGTCAGACGAGGCTCTTCAAACATTGTATGTCCTGCGGGCACTGCAGAGTGAGCCATATTCCATCTTCCAGAGGCTGCAAGATCGGCTCCGCAGGGCATGGAGGACACGGCCTCGTCTGTCAGGGCTCGGCTGGCTGCGCTGCTGCAGCTCTGCAGAGAGCTGATCCCAGAGGCTCTGTCTGCTGGGGCCACCTGGGCCAGCGGGAATTTTCTGTTTCTTTGAGATTGTTCTTGTCTTCTTTTTGTTTATTCTTTAGCATATGAATATAGGATGTGTTGTACTAGATAGACTGCCAGGAGCTTTCTTTTGCTGCCCAGGGTCTGCAGGGCATAGGGCAAGAGGGAGAAAAGGGTGCTTGGGCTCAGCAAGCTGCCCAGGCGTGCAGTGTTGCAGGGAAAGTGGCCAGAAGCCCCTTGGCCTTTGGTGGTTCTGCTGAAGCCTTTGTGCTGCCGGCAGAGCGGGTGGGCAGGGGCTGGAGCTGCGGGGATCCCTGCGAGAGCGGTGCCTGCAGATGGCCACAAGCCCTGTGCCAGGCAGGAACCGCCATCTGCGTCCTCCTGTCCGTGAGCTGCTGGCTGCATTGCTGAGGGCTCCCAGGTGCCTCTTGATGGGGCTCCTCTGCAGCTCCTGTGGGGCTGCGGCGCTGCTGCCGGGCAGCTTGGCCGGGCTGGGGGACACCCTGAGGGGACGGGGCCACCAAGGGATGAGGGGCTGCGAAGCCCTGACAGGACAAGGCAGTGGGAGGGCACGAGGGGGATGTGTGAGGGACTGGGTGGCTGTAACCTTGTCTCGGGGGGATGGAGACAAAGAGACCACTCACCCCGATGTTCATGTGGCAAACACAGAGCGTTTATTCTCAAGCCCTTCCTTAGAAAGGGCCTTTGAAAAACCCAGTCTGGACAATTTCATTGCTCTGATCTCTGTGCCCCTTCAGGCTCTGGCCAGTGAAATGCTGCAGCCGTGGCAGAGATGGGACTGGGCGAGGCCCCTGTCAGTCCCAGCAGGGCTGGTGCATTCACACAGTGCTAGCCAGCCTGCGCTGGGACACACGGCAACAGAGTGCAAGTCACAGCTCCGGGGGCTGCCCAAGAACCTCAGCTCTGGCAGCACTGTCTGCCCCAAGCTCCAGGGGCTGCAGTGGGAGCCCGGCTGGGCTCTGCCCTGGGGCCATCCTGCAGGGACAGCTGGAAACAGGCAGCATTCCCTTGCCACAAACAGCCAAGCCAGGGCTGCAGGGCAGCTGCTCCAGTGTAAGACTCTGGCCAAGATTGCTTTCTCATCTGCCTCACGATCGTCGTGAAAAAGACTGAGACCACCGAAAGAGAGAGGATCCTACATCCTGGTTTGGTGGGGGTTTGCAAAGTTCCCGGGATTGGAACTTGAGTTACTGTACCTCACGCTACACTGCTCCCAGTGGAAAGGACAAGGAGCATCTTGACCTTCCTCTGCCTGCATCGCTCTGTGACAATGGCCTGGAGTTTTCCATCCCCAAGCCTGGCTGGACTCTCTTCTGGAATTACCCTTTGGTGGTCTCCACAGAAGACCCTTCATCTACTGTACAACCACCGTGGCAGATGGACTGAGATGGGAGAAACCACTCTCTCTAAGACGGAGACATGAAACCCCTATGTGGACAAGACTCTTTTTCTCCTCAAGGACTGAAACCTGTAACCTGGGGGGAGGAGGGCAGTGTGTGTGGGGAGAACAGCTAATCGAACTGATCATGTTTGCCTGAGGCAGTGAACCAGGAAAATAATAGCTCTCCCCACGGTTGAGATCATAAGACTATTGTATTCTTCCTCCCCGTCCTTCCCAACTTTCAGCATAAAAAACCCTTTGAGTCAGCTAGATTCTCGAGATCTCCCCAGCGTAAAGGCGACTCCTCGGCTGGACACCGACTGGACCTCAAAGAATTGCATCGCCTCTATGTTGGTAGATATACTTACTCTGTCTTTCTTTCCTTTCCTATAGGGGTTTTCTTTCTCTCTCTTTCTCTCTCTCCCCAATTCCCTCCAATTCATTTCGCTGTGATTGTTCAATAAAGTACATTGATTTTGTTACTGCAAACCCCCTTGCCGTGTTGGTGATTTGTACCCTGAGATCAGATAACGAACCATCACAATCTTGTCCATGAGGGCGGATCGTGAAACTCGGGCACCATGCTGCTGCTTCATCTGCTCTCAGGCACACCCAAAGCTCTCTGTTAAGCCCTGGTGGTCGCTGGTTCTGCCCTCTTCCTGATCCAGTGCAGGGATGGAGCACTGCTGGGCTTTCAGGAAGCTCTTCTTGAAACCCTCCAGCATTCCAAGCTCCTTTGCCCTCCATGGATGCTTGCCATGGGATCCCTCACAGCTGGGTTCAGAACATCCTTGGCTTGGCTCTTCCAAAATCCAGGGGCTCCCGGGTGCTCAGCAAGATCTGTAACTCCACAGTGTTGTGGAACTGGACCTTCAGCACAGGCACCTTTCCAGCCTGATCTGCCCTCGTTCCTCTGGGTCTGTGCACAAAACTCAGCGTGGAAGAGAACGGCAGGAGGGGCCTGTGTGTCCCAGGGCTCTGGATTTGCATCGCTTCAGCTACACAGAGATGCAGGTAAAGCACAGAAGCCAAAGTGTTTATTAATGGAAGGCAAAGCAAAGGGATGAGCTGGGAGGGAAGAAAGGGGATGGGCAGGTGTTCTAGGGTGACGTTATGATGCTTGTATCCCCATTTGTGTGTTCTGTTTATGCTGGATATTATGTTCTGTGCCTTCAAGACTGGCTCTGAAGAGCGAATGTTTTGTTTTGGTCTTTGTTATCAGCCTGCTCCCCCACGGCTGGCGGGACACAGAGACAGGGAGTACACAGCGTGGCTTTTGCTTTTTGCTGGGCTTTTTGCTTTGCTCTTGCTCTGACTTCTGCTTGCTCCTGCTTCGCTCTTGCTTTTGCTTTTGCTTCTGCTCATTAGCTACTTTAGCTAAGCAGTCCAATTTTTTTCCCTGGACTGTTTTTTTCTTTTTTTCCTTTTTTTTCCTTTTTCCTTTTTTTTTTTCCTCCCCTTTTTGGAACTACTTGAACCTGCTCTGGACTGGGACCTGGAAACACCGAGAGCTTGCACCTCGTGGCTTGCAGCAGCCATCTCCAGCGCCGGAGGGACTGACAACAGAGCAACCACCCCCCAAGAGAGACTTTCTGAATTTGTCATCCTTTTCAGAGTGGTGAAGGAGTGTTATCATCCGGTATTGCTCATTCTGTGTGCTGGGGGGTGCTGTGCCTGTTAAATAAACAGGTTCTTTCCACTTCTCTCCGAGGAATCCTTCCCGAACCGGTTGGAGGGAGGGGCTGTGTGGGTTTGCTTTCTGAAGGGGCCTCCTTTTGTAGATTTTCTCCCAAATTTGCCCTAAACTAGGACAAAATTTGGCGCCCAACGTGTGGGGCAGTGTGAGAGAGTGGAAAAAACCCTGTTTTGAGTGCATTTTGGTTGCCATTACTCTGTGTTGTTATATAGTAGTTAATAGCCATGTTTTTTGAATTCATAATGTCTCTTGGGGTGAGGGCTTGCATGCATTTCTGGTCCCTAGGGTTTTTTGAGATCTTAATACCTCTATGGTCCCTAGGTTTATTTTCTTATCCAGAAATCATTCTAGTATTGTCCCTAATACGTAGTTTTTATAGCAGAGGGGCTGTGACTAGAATAGCTATCCTGCTGGGCTTGGTGGTAATGATTTGTAAGAAGTTTATAAACATGCTGGGGTCTGTTCCAGGTATGAATGGTTCATGGCTATGGTTATGCATCCAGTTTGTTAAAGGAGGAGCAGAGAATGAGGCTTTTCAGCCTTTGCTTTCCTTCTTCTCCTCTGAATCTGTTATATCATTATTGGAGAATGTTCAGTTTCCTCTGAATGTTAAAGAGACCATCTTTCTGGTATTTAATCTGGTAAGCTTCCTCTATACAGTCTGCAGCTTTTCTAGAATGGGGGCTGAGATTTCTAGACGGGGTGATGAAACCCCTGACCCAGGAGTAGACCCAGGCATGGAAAATCCTGAGTGGGGTGGGAAATGGGAGGATATGGGCCAAATCCTGAAGGAATTCTCTGACCCTATAGTGTGGGACTTTCCCCATCAACACATTCAGGACCCAGCTGAGGTGGGGAAATACCTGAGAGAGAAGTACCATGATGAC
This sequence comes from Motacilla alba alba, assembly GCF_015832195.1. Classification (NCBI taxonomy): domain Eukaryota; kingdom Metazoa; phylum Chordata; class Aves; order Passeriformes; family Motacillidae; genus Motacilla; species Motacilla alba. The sequence continues at coordinate 906,041 of NW_024037374.1, forward strand.
CCTAAAGAGAAAAAGCTCATTGCAGTGAGCTGGGCCCTGGCATATGCTTATCGCACACTGCTAGATACTCTAGGGCAGCAGACAGAGGCAGGGGGGCAGAGAGATAAATCAACAGCTATCCCAGTCACCCAGGCTGCAGCCAACACCCCAGGCTCGAAGCCAGCAGCTAAACCAGACAATAAGCCTCAACCAATGGCTGTTGCTACTAGCACTAGAAGTGGAAAGTGCACAGACAAGACCGATCGACCAGTGGATGATGATGATGATGCAGGAGAAGGACCTTCAACACCTCCTGACATAAAATCAGGAGTCAGAGCAACAGGCGCAAGGTCGGAAGCCAATATTGAGTCCTTTTCCCTGAAGGACCTCCGTGGCCTAAGGAAGGATTACACCCGACGACCTGATGAATCCATAATTAGCTGGTTAGTCCATCTTTGGGATGCTGCAGGTGAGGCTACAATTCTGGATGACACTGAAGCGACGCATTTGGGATCCCTGTCACATGATCCTGTCATTGACCAAGGAATGATGAGGGGGGCTGACCCTCACAGCCTCTGGGCACGGGTCCTGGGAAGTGTAGCACAAAGATACCTGTGTGCAGATGATCTCTATATGCAGCAAACCCAGTGGAAGACCACAGAACAAGGGATCCAACGCCTGAGAGAAATGGCAGTGTCAGAGATTATCTTCTCAGATAACTTAACAATTAGGAATCCAGACTTGGTACCAGGCATGTCTGTGATGGGGCGAAAACTTGTACGACTTGGGCCACATGAATACACTTCTGCTTCAGCCATAATGAAGCGGGATGACAGGGATGAGACCGTGCTTGATATGGCCAAGAAGCTCCGAGCATATGCAGGTGCTGCACATGGCCCAGCACATGGCAGAATTGCAGCGGTGGAAACACATCTGCAGAAGTTAGAGGACAAGATAGAGGAGAAGCATAAGAAGCTCAGAGAGGAGATCAAAGAGGACCTTCTCCAAATCTCGGCAGTACAGATCAGAGGTTCTGGTACCCAACGCAGACGTTCCCCAGATAGGGAGAGAAGGTACACCCCACGAGATGAGCTGTGGTTCTTCCTGTGTGATTGCAGAGAAAATATGAGGAGATGGGATGGAAAATCTACTGCTGCTCTGGCCCAACGGGTGTGTGAATTGAAGGAAGACAGGACTCAGAGAGGAAGCTCCACCAAAAGGAAAGCAGCTCCAGTTGCCCATAGCTGAACTGCGAGGTATGATGATGATGACGACCTGTCTGATCCCCTTGAAGGAACCTCCAAGACATATGGCCAGGGAAAGAAGGATACCAGGCTTAGAGGGGCCCTGCCTCTAGCCAGGCAGAGGCTAGGGAAAAGCGTGTTTTCTGGACTGTGTGGATTCATTGGCCTGGCACATCTGAACCACAAGAATATAAAGCTTTGGTCAACACTGGTGCGCAGTGCACATTAATCCCATCGAGACACGTGGGGACAGAATCTGTTTCTATTGCTGGTGTGACAGGGGGATCACAGGGTTTGGTGGAAGCTGATGTGAGCCTGACTGGAAATGAGTGGAAGAAACACCCTATTGTGACTTGCCCACAGGCCCCATGCATTTTGGGCAGAGATTACCTCCAAAGTGGGTATTTCAAAGACCCAAAAGGACTCAGGTGGGCATTCGGGATAGCGGCTGTAGTGACAGAGGGCGTCCAGCAATTGAACACCTTGCCTGGACTGTCCGAGAATCCATCTACAGTGGGACTCCTGATGGGAGAAGAGCAACAGGCACCAATTGCCACTTCCACAGTGCATCGCGACAGTATAGAACCACTCGAGATGCTGAGATTCCCATCCATAAGATGATCCGAGAGCTGGAGAGCCAAGGGGTGGCCAGCAAAACCCACTCACCCTTCAGCAGCCCCATTTGGCCTGTGCATAAATCTGAAGGAGAATGGAGATTGACTGTGGACTATCATGCCTTGAATGAAGTGACTCCACCAGTGAGCGCTGCTGTGCCATGAAGGAACCCGTGGGTTTCGGGCTGTAAATCCCCCCCGCTAGCTTGGGATTTATGCCCGCACGGATCCTACATAGACGAAGTAAAGGACGAGAAGCGCTCTCTCTCCACGTGGTTCTGATGTCCTGTTTATTAGCTGGAAAGGGACATCTGCATCGTAGGGTTTCCAGGTGAAGGAGAGAGCCCGAAGCCCAACTCAAGGGACATTTATACCCGCAGAATGGGAGGCGGGGATGGAAGGCCACACCAGTGGGGAGGGGCGAAGGGAGGGGCTTCAGGGGACAAGACCACAGGTACAGACCTCAGGTGTATCTGAGGGATACACCATTTGAGAAAAAGGGGGGAAACATTTGTATAACATAACACCCAGTGCAGAACATCTAAATACCTATACAGTGCATCACAACACCTCACCCTTTTCTGTTAAAAAAAAAAAAAACTAACAAAACAGAATTGACCTAATTATAGAAGTCCACCACCCCAAGCCCCGAGAGTCCCCAATCTTTGAACAGTCCAGCAGGATGACAACTTGGACAGGGTTCATCGCGAGGATAGGTGGGAGGTAGATTCTCTTCTTCTACAAAGGAAAAAAAAATACATTTATTTTTCAAGAGTGTCTTTAAGTTCATGGGTCTACCGGAATGCAGGCAGTTCTTTCAGGAAATTTCTTTCTCTTTCCGGCGGCGTCTTCTCTTGGAGGCGACAGCTGCTTGTTTCTCCTCGGTGTCTGCTGGAGCTGGATTTTTGGGAATGAAAGGTTTTACCCACTTCTGGGGTATCCATCGGGGGCCTGAGGGGGTGGACATGCATGCGTAACCACGCCCCCAGGTGATGAGCTCATAAGGACCCTTGACTTCCCAGGTTTCTGGGTCCTTAATGAGAACTGGTGGACGCTGTGACAACTTGAACCGATTGTTATTATTGAAATGACATACTACTGGAGGATTCATGTTTTCAAATGAACAGTTTAAGAAATTGATTGTAAAAAGCGCTTTGCAGAGTTTTTGTTGTGGAGTCATCCACACTGCAGAACTGCCCTGCCGAGCCAGGACTTGTTTGAGCGTCTGGTGGGCACGCTCGATCACAGCTTGACCTGTGGGGGAGTGGGGAATGCCTGTCTTATGCTCCACTCCCCACTGCTGGACAAACTCTAGGAACTCCTTGGAGGCATACGCTGGGCCATTGTCAGTTTTGATCTCCCTAGGGATCCCCAATACTGAAAAGGCTTGCACCAAATGTTGTTTGGCATGCGCAGCCCTTTCCCCTATGTGGGCAGAGGCATAAACCGCACCTGAGTATGTGTCTATGCTGACATGTACATATTTCATGCGACCAAAACTGGGAATGTGTGTGATATCAGTCTGCCAAACTTCACAGCTCCCAAGGCCTCGGGGGTTAACCCCAACACCCAGTGATGGGACTGCCTGAAGCTGGCAATTGGGACAGGTGGCCACAATGGCTCGAGCCTGACTCCGTGTTAACTGGAATTGTCGGATTAGACCTGGAACGTTCTGATGATATTGCTGGTGACTTAGCTTTGCCTGTTGAAAGATGTCCGGAAGGCGTGCCATTCCTGCTGGAGCTGCAAGGGAATCTGCTTTGCTATTACCTTCTGCGATCTCGCCTGGCAGATCGGTGTGTGACCTCACGTGCATCACAAAGAACGGATGCTCCCGCTGCGAAATTAAATAAATTAGTTTTGAGAGTAATCTGAAGAGCTGTTCATTCTCGATGTCTTTGAGAACTGCCTGCTCAGCCCTGGACACTACTCCCGCCACATATGCTGAGTCGGTAACCAAATTAATTGGCTCCGAGAACTTCTCAAAGGCTCTCACAACTGCAGCCAGTTCAGCAATCTGGGGCGACCCTTCCAAAAACTCAACATCAGCTTCCCAATGCTGGGTCTGTGGATTTCTCCAAGTCATCACCGACTTGTGGGAGGCCCCGGACGCATCCGTGAACACCGTAAGCGCCTTGAGAGGCCTGCGACTCCTTATCTCAGGAGCTATGAGGTGGAACTCCTCGTTGAACAGCTTGTGTGACGGGGCGTGGACAGATACCTGTCCACTGTAGCTGTCCAGAGACAACTGGAGACTGGCATTGCTCTGGAGGAGGTTCTCAAGCATCTCCTTGGTGAACCTCTCAGGAGAGTTCCTTCCCTCCTTAGAAAGTTTAACTGGAAGGTGAATACACTGAAAGTCACAACCGGCCAGCTCACGCAATCTTACCCTGGCCTTCCGGATCAGCTGAGCTATCAGCTCCTGTGGCTGTGTGATGGTTTTGGATCGCTGAAGGGAGAGAAAAACCCACTCTATGATTAGAAGTGAATCACTCTGCCCCTCAGACCACTGGAATATTAACCCGTGTATGTGTGGTAACTTCCCTAAAACAATGAATTTGAAAGGCAGCTCGGGCTGATAACGATGAGCCTGCCTCTCGGCCAAAGCTTTCTGTACCTTTTGGAGAGCGGTTTTTGCCTCTGGGGTCAGCTCCCTGGGAGAAGCTAGGTCTCTCTCCCCTTTCAGTAAATTGAGAAGGGGAGCTAGGTCCTCGTTAGTGAGGCCTAGCCAAGGCCTGACCCAGTTCAAAGACCCACACAGGGAATGGAGATCTGCTAGGGTTTTGGGATCATTCATGATTTCTAATTTCTGCGGAACAACGGTCCGCGCAGTGATGTCCAGGCCCAGGTACTTCCAAGGTGGCATCCTCTGAACCTTGCTTTCCTGCAGTTGGAATCCAGCAGAGGTTAAAACATTAACCACTAGGTCAAGCGTGTCTTGGAGTATTATGTCATCGGGGGCACACACAAGCACATCATCCATGTAGTGTAGGATGATTGCCTTCCTTTTTTGAGCGCGCACTGGGGACAGCAATGAAGCCACATACCACTGGCAGATGGAAGGAGAGCATTTCATGCCTTGAGGCAATACTTTCCAGTGGTAGCGCTTCATTGGGGCTTCTCGATTGATGGTAGGAACCGAGAAGGCAAACTGTGGTGCATCTTCCGGGTGTAAGGGAATATGGAAGAAACAGTCCTTTATGTCTATGACAACCAATTTCCAATTTTGGGGGAGCATGGTTGGGGAGGGCATCCCTGGTTGTAGAGACCCCATGTCTTCAATAACCTTGTTTATTTCTCTTAGATCATGGAGGAGCAGCCACTTATCCTTCCCCGGTTTTTTTATTACAAATACAGGGGAATTCCACGGGCTAGTTGTCTCTTCAATGTGTCCTTTAGCCAATTGTTCTTTCACAAGCTCCTCGAGTGCCTTTAGCTTTTCCTTACTGAGCGGCCACTGATGTACCCAGACTGGATTATTATCCAGCCATGTTAACTTGTGGGCAGGGCGCTCCACAGTGGCCGCTTCTAAAAATCCTGGGGGCTTTTAGGGATGACTAATTTGACCCCCCATTGTGACATGGTGTCTCTACCCCACAAGGGAGCTTTATAGTCAGTGACAAATGGGCGGACACTGGCCAATCTTCCGTCCGGTCCCTCAATTTGCACGATGCTTTTTGATATTTTTGCTAATGTCACTCCTCCCACACCTTGGATTCTACGAGCCACGGGCTGCAAATCCCAATGTGACGGCCACAACCTTTCAGGTATGATTGTCACATCTGCCCCTGTGTCTAGCAGCCCTTCCACGTGGAGATGTTCTTCTCCACGCATCAGGTTGCATCCCATAATGGGTTTGTCCTCACCAACCACTTCCGCCCAGTATACACCTGGGGCCTTGTCATCTACTGATATTTCTGCAGGAACAGGAATGGCTTGGGCAATGATTTGCCCCTTGGCCAAATGGAAGGGTGGCTGTGGACAGCGCGCTAGAAGAATGAGATTAGGTATGTCCCCCTTGATGGTCATGGGAGCCACCTCAATCTCCATGGGTGTGTGTGCTGTGTCCCCAATAACAAAGTACTCACTGTCCAGTCTCGGGCGATCTTTTGTCAAGTCTGGCAAGTCCTCTGGCAGGTCCACTCCAATGACCGTCCACTGGGTAGACCTGAAAACAAAAGCTTTGGTGGTCACAAGCTTGAAACACTTGTGAGGCTGATAGATTTTATCCTGTACACTGTTATTTAGTTTCCCCGCATCCCGCTTCCCTGCCTCCCCCTTTTTTGCTTTGGGGGAGGTTTTTCCCTCAGGGAAGCGTGCTGCATTTATGTCGTAGCGCGGGGCAGGGGAGCCGCGCTGGTGTCCTGGTTTTTTGGAGTAAATGGTGTCTTTTGTTGCTGGTTTTGTGGGCAATTTTGGGCAAAGTGTCCAGGTTTTTTGCATATGAAGCAGATGATGTGTTGAAGCTGCTCTGGTGACATCTGTGTCCTCATGACCTCTGGAGAAACAGGTGCCACAGTCTCTGGGATTGCAGGCTTGGACCACGGCTCTCGTGCAGCGAACAGTTCCGCTTTCCTGGCACATGCTTCTATCATCTCTGCCAGTGTAGGTGGAGGGTTGAGAGGCAGTCCTAGGAGCACCCTGCTGCAGACCTCATTGGCATTCCTCTGTGCCAGCTCTTTCACCATTTCTGCTTGTGTTTTGGGGTCCTGAACTTGTCTTTCAACCTGAGCACGAAGTCGGTCGACAAACTGCAAGAAACTTTCTGAAGGAGATTGTTTAATATCAAGAAAACTGCCTTTAGATTCAACGGTTGGTAACTGGTTAAAAGCTTTACCTGCATCCTTTGAAATCTTATCTAGAATGGATTTTGACAACACCCGAGCTTGATCCTCGGGCTTAGACCAATCCCCCTCGCCACACAGATGTTCAAAGGTGAGGGGATTATTTTCTAAATCTTTGGCATCCTGTGGGTTTTGTTTAAGTTCCTCCAAAAGATCCCTTAAAGATCTCTTCCAGGAGCATTCCCATAGATCAAACTCTGACTGGGTAAGCAAGCACCGGAAAAGATCTAGGAGATCGGTAGGGACAAATTCGAGGGATGTTAATGTAGCTTTCATCGTACTTTTAAAGATTTCACTATGTCTCCCAAATTCTGATTGGGTTTTACATAGTTCACGTTTTGTTTGGTATGAGAAGGGTTGGTAGGTCCTAGGACCAACCCTACCACCATTGTATTGGACCGGAGCTACTAAAGGAATCACTTCTTCCCGGGTTTGAATGACAGGTTTTTTTGATTCGGCTACACCTTCATGGGGACCAGATGAGGGACTAGCTCTCCCCCCAGCCACACCGCCCTGGGAAGAAGGCAGGGGTTCGCCCCCCACCCCACTCCCTTGGGGACTGGTAAGGGGTACACCCCCTACCCCACCCACCCCGGCGCCTTGGTAACCGGAAGGAGGGACGTGCCCTCCCCCTGCCCCATCCCCATGGGGGCCAGGCACGGACCCACCCCCCCAGCCCCCGGCCCCACCCCCCCATCCCTCGGCCCCACTGTCTCGGGACCCGGGCACGGGGGCGTGGGAACCAGGAACAGGGAGGGGGGCGGGGTAACTGTGGGAACTAGGGGCGGGGTTACAGAGTGACGTCATGAGGGGCGGGGGCAGGGAGGGAGGGGGAGGAGCATCTGAGGGGAGGAAGGGGTTGTGAGACCGGAAGGGGTTGGGGGAGGGGACAGGTGGGCGAAAGGGATTGTGGGAAGAGGAAAGATAGCCTGAAGGCTCAAACACGTGGATGCCGCCATGTTGGGCTTTGACCACGCGGTCGGCAGTGTCTGGAATGCCAACCATGTGGTCGTAGCCATTTTGGGAATGGGGGGGGTCAGCATGCGAGATGGGGGTAACAGGAATCAGGTTGGAGGGGTGCGGGAAAGGTGCTCTGTCAGCCTGCGCACAGCCAGCAGAGCCAGGGTACTGAGGGGGGCGAGGGAGGCCAGGGGAACAGTGGCAGTGCCAGGTACCCTGTGTTTGCCGGCATGCCTTGCTCGACCCTCTCAGTTCGGGGGCAGAGGGTTTGGGAGGAAGGGTAGGGGAAGCTGCGGGAGGGGAGATTTGCTCGGGCTGTCCTTTCAAATCCCTGTTTAAGATTTCTTTCCGAATTAAGAGGAACACAGGAAAAAAGTTAGACACAGTTGTATCACCCTGTTCTGCTTTTACAGTTAGCAAGGCTCCAATTTTGTCCCAGGCAGAGACTGAGTTGATATTTTGTTGGGATAACTGAGGGAAATGAAAAGAAATCCAGCGAACAAACCGTTTTAAGACTGCTTTTGAAACTTTAACGTTTCCATTGCTTAGGGTATCTAAAACTAGGGAATAAATGCTTCTCTGCGTTGCGGAAAGCTTAGCACCCATTCTGATGTTAACTGGTTTCTGCAACACTGTAATCCACCTTCTAAAAAGCAAGCGCTAACAAGAATTGAAAGCACTGAGTCCACAGCCAATCCGAGAAAGAATCCGGGCAGCCTCCCCCCCCCTTCTCTCCGGGGGAAAGACGAAACTGCTTGCGAGCGAACCGCGCGGGTTTTAAAGCCGCGGGCGGCAGCTGCCGGCTGCACGGCTGCCACGTGGCTGCCACGCGGGAGCTCGGAGCTGCCTTCCCCGCTCGCCGGGTCCCCCCGCTGCCTGGGAGCGCTCGCTCACGGCAGAAACACGAGCCGAGGCTACCCCGCCGCCGCCCGCGCCGCTGCCGCGCCGAAACCCGCCCGCGCCGCTTCTCAGAGCCGCGCGCCGCGGGGACCCGAGCGATGGAAGCACGCAGCTCCCGGGACTACGCAGGGACCCTGCCGCAGTGCCGGAGCCGCTCTGCCCGCGAGGAGAGACACGCGGGACACTCACAAACCCCGACTATCAGGGCCGGACCCTTCCCTGCACCGGGAGCTCACCCCCACACTCTTGAGGGCTCTCCCGGGGTCCCCCTATTACGCAAGGGGATATACTCACCCCTCCTGGGGACAGTGGATGGCTAGGATAGCTAGAAAGAAGTCTCCGTCCGAAATCGGCCTGTCGTGGGTTGCGACAGGGTCCCGATTTCACCCTCTGACGTCCTTGCCGACAAAAACGCGACGAAGAAAGGCAGAGGAAGGTGAAAGTCCAAAAAGCTAATATAATCCACGAGTGTGTATTACCAGCTCCTGCGTGCCGTCTCTGACCGAAGTGGGAGTCGAAAGCACGTTGGGCGCCACCTGAAGGAACCCGTGGGTTTCGGGCTGTAAATCCCCCCGGCTAGTTTGGGATTTATGCCCGCACGGATCCTACATAGACGAAGTAAAGGACGAGAAGCGCTCTCTCTCCACGTGGTTCTGATGTCCTGTTTATTAGCTGGAAGGGGACATCTGCATCGTAGGGTTTCCAGGTGAAGGAGAGAGCGAGAAGCCCAACTCAAGGGACATTTATACCCGCGGAATGGGAGGCGGGGACGGAAGGCCACACCAGTGGGGAGGGGCGAAGGGAGGGGCTTCAGGGGACAAGACCACAGGTACAATACCTAAGGTGTATCTGAGGGATACACCATTTGAGAAAAAGGGGGGAAACATTTGTATAACATAACACCCAGTGCAGAACATCTAAATACCTATACAGTGCATCACAACAGGGGAGCAGAGAGATAAATCAACAGCTATCCCAGTCACTCAGGCTGCAGCCAACACCCCAGGCTCGAAGCCAGCAGCTAGACCAGACAATAAGCCTCAACCAATGGCTGTTGCTACTAGCACTAGAAGTGGAAAGTGCACAGACAAGACTGATCGACCAGTGGATGATGATGATGATGCAGGAGAAGGACCTTCAACACCTCCTGACATAAAATCAGGAGTCAGAGCAACAGGCGCAAGGTCGGAAGCCAATATTGAGTCCTTTTCCCTGAAGGACCTCCGTGGCCTAAGGAAGGATTACACCCGACGACCTGATGAATCCATAATTAGCTGGTTAGTCCATCTTTGGGATGCTGCAGGTGAGGCTACAATTCTGGACGACACTGAAGCGACGCATTTGGGATCCCTGTCACATGATCCTGTCATCGACCAAGGAATGATGAGGGAGGCTGACCCTCACAGCCTCTGGGCACGGGTCCTGGGAAGTGTAGCACAAAGATACCTGTGTGCAGATGATCTCTATATGCAGCAAACCCAGTGGAAGACCACAGAACAAGGGATCCAACGCCTGAGAGAAATGGCAGTGGCAGATTATCTTCTCAGATAACATAACAATTAGGAATCCAGACTTGGTACCAGGCATGTCTGTGATGGGGCGAAAACTTGTATGACTTGGGCCACATGAATACACTTCTGCTTCAGCCATAATGAAGCGGGATGACAGGGATGAGACCGTGCTTGATATGGCAAGGAAGCTCCGAGCATATGCAGGTGCTGCACATGGCCCAGCACATGCCAGAATTGCAGCGGTGGAAACACATCTGCAGAAGTTAGAGGACAAGATAGAGGAGAAGCATAAGAAGCTCAGAGAGGAGATCAAAGAGGACCTTCTCCAAATCTCGGCAGTACAGATCAGAGGTTCTGGTACCCAACGCAGACGTTCCCCAGATAGGGAGAGAAGGTACACCCCACGAGATGAGCTGTGGTTCTTCCTGCGTGATTGCAGAGAAAATATGAGGAGATGGGATGGAAAATCTACTGCTGCTCTGGCCCAACGGGTGTGTGAATTGAAGGAAGACAGGACTCAGAGAGGAAGCTCCACCAAAAGGAAAGCAGCTCCAGTTGCCCATAGCCGAACTGCCAGGTATGATGATGACGACCTGTCTGATCCCCTTGAAGGAACCTCCAAGACATATGGCCAGGGAAAGAAGGATAGCCAGGCTTAGAGGGGCCCTGCCTCCAAGTAGAGGCCCTTCTCCTAGTAGAGACTAGGGAAAAGCGTGTTTTCTGGACTGTGTGGATTCATTGGCCTGGCACATCTGAACCACAAGAATATAAAGCTTTGGTCAACACTGGTGCGCAGTGCACATTAATCCCATCGAGACACGTGGGGACAGAATCTGTTTCTCTTGCTGGTGTGACAGGGGGATCACAGGCTTTGGTGGAAGCTGATGTGAGCCTGACTCGAAATGAGTGGAAGAAACACCCTATTGTGACTTGCCCACAGGCCCCATGCATTTTGGGCAGAGATTACCTCCAAAGTGGGTATTTCAAAGACCCAAAAGGACTCAGGTGGGCATTCGGGATAGCGGCTGTAGTGACAGAGGGCGTCCAGCAATTGAACACCTTGCCTGGACTGTCCGAGAATCCACCTACAGTGGGACTCCTCCTGATGGGAGAAGAGCAACAGGCACCAATTGCCACTTCCACAGTGCATTGCCAACAGTATAGAACCACTCGAGATGCTGAGATTCCCATCCATAAGATGATCCTAGAGCTGGAGAGCCAAGGGGTGGTCAGCAAAACCCACTCACCCTTCAGCAGCCCCATTTGGCCTGTGCGTAAATCTGAAGGAGAATGGAGATTGACTGTGGACTATCGTGCCTTGAATGAAGTGACTCCACCAGTGAGCGCTGCTGTGCCAGACATATTAGAGCTCCAGTACGAGCTGGAGTCCAAGGTAGCATACTGGTATGCCACGATCCATACTGCCAGTGCACTTTTCTCCATTCCTCTGGCAGCAGAATGCAGGCCTCAGTTTGCCTTCACCTGGAGGGGCGTGCAGAACACCTGGAACCAACTGCCCCAGGGGTGGAAGCACAGCCCCACCATCTGTCATGGACTGATCCAGAGTGCACTGGAAAGGGGTGAAGCTCCAGAACATCTACAGTATATTGATGATATCGTTGTGTGGGGAACACAGCCACAGAAGTGTTTGAGAAAGGAGAGAAAATCATCCGAATCCTCCAGGAAGCTGGTTTCACCATCAAAAAGAGCAAAGTCAAGGGATCAGCTCGTGGATTCAGTTCCTGGGAGTAAAGTGGCAAGATGGACGGCATCAGATTCCCACTGAGGTCATCAACAAGATCACAGCAATGTCTCCACCAACCAGTAAGAAGGAGACACAAGCTTTCCTAGACGCCATAGGTTTTTGAAGAATGCATTTTCCTGAGTACAGTCAGATTGTGAGCTCTCTTTACCTGGTCACCTGCAAGAAGAACGATTTCCACTGGGGCCCTGAGCAGCAACAAGCCTTTGCCCAGATCAAGCAGGAGATCGCTCATGCGGTAGCCCTTGGCCCAGTCAGGATGGGACCAGAGGTGAGGAACATGCTCTACTCTGCAGCCGGGAACCATGGTTTGTCCTGGAGCCTTTGGCAGAGGTGCCTGGGGAGACTTGGGGTCAACCACTGGGATTTTGGAGTCCAAGCTACCAAGGGTCTGAAGCTAACCACCCCAACAGAGAAAGAAATTCTGGCTGCCTATGAAAGAGTCCAAGCTGCCTCAGAGATGATTGGCACAGAAGCACAACTCCTCCTGGCACCCTGACTACCAGTGCTGGAGTGGATGTTCAAAGGAAAGGTTCCTTCCACCCACCATGCCACCAGTGCTACATGGAGCAGGTGGATTGCTCTTATCACACAGCGCACCCATATAGGTAAACTGAATTGCCCTGGGATTTTGGAGGTAATTACAAATTAGCCTGAAGGTGAAAGTTTTGATGTCACAGATAAAGAGCAGGAACAAGTGACTTGGGCTGAAGAAGCTCCACCATACAACCAACTGCCAGCAGAGGAAATTCGCTATGCTCTTTTTACTGACGGTTCCGGTCGCATCATAGGGATGAATGGGAAGTGGAAAGCAGCTGTGTGGAGCCCCACACGACAGGTCGCAGAGGCCACTGAAGGAGAAGGTGGATCAAGCCAACTTTTGGAACTCAAAGCCGTTCACCTGACCCTGGACATTGTTGAAAGAGAGAAGTGGCCAAAGCTCTACCTCCACACTGATTCCTGGATGGTAGCCAATGCTCTGTGGGGATGGCTGGAGAGGTGGAAAGAGGCTAACTGGCAGCATAGAAGAAAACCAATTTGGGCTGCTGAAGTGTGGAAAGACATCACTACCAGGGTAGGGAGACTCCCTGTGAAAGTCTGTGATGTAGATGTCCATGTCCCCAAGAGTAGAGCTAATGAGGAGCACCCAAACAATGAGCAGGTAGACCAGGCTGCAAAGATAGGGGTGTCAAAGATAGACTTAGACTGGGAACACAAGGGGGAGTTGTTCCTAGCTCGATGGGCCCATGATGGCTCAGGCCATCAGGGCAGAGATGCCACCTATAAGTGGGCACGAGACCAAAGGGTGGATCTAACCATGGACAGTGTTTGTCAGGTTATCCACGACTGTGAGACGTGTGCTGCCATCAAACAGGCCAAGCGAGTGAAGCCCCTCTGGTATGGTGGGCAGTGGCCCAAGTACAAGGATGGGGAGGCCTGGCAGATTGACTGCATCCCACTGCCCCAGACACGCCAAGGCAAGCGCTACGTGGAAGCCACCACAGGATGGTTGGAAACCCACCCTGTGCCTCACACTACTGCCTGTAACACCATCCTGGGCCTTGAAAAGCAGGTCCTGTGGAGGCATAGTACCCCTGGGAGGATTGAGTTGGACAACAGGACTCATTTCAAGAACAGCCTGATCAACACCTGGACCAGGGAACATGGCCTTGAGTGGCTGTATCATATCCACTACCATGCACCAGCTGCAGGCAAAGTGGAGAGGCACAATGGACTACTAAAAACCCACTTGAAAGCACTGGGTGGTTCAAAAATTTGTAGCAGCATTTAGCAAAGGCCACCTGGTTAGTTCACACCTGAGGTTCCACCAGCCGAGCAGGTTCTGCCCAGTCTGAGTTCCTGAATATAATAGATGGAGATAAAGTCCCAGTGATACATGTCAGGGGTTTGTTAGGGAAGACAGTGTGGATCAATTCTGCCTCGAGTACAGACAAACCCATTGGTGGGGTTGTCTTTGCTCAGGGACCAGGTTGCACATGGTGGATAATGCAGACATGGAACAACACGATGTGTACCTCAGGGAGATCTGATTGTGGGGTGAGAGTGATATGCAAATATCACTGTTTGCTGGATGTTACTGTCATTGTCTGTACATTAAACCACACAGACATGAGATAGAAGGAAATGTGTAAGTGTTGAAGGTCTGAGTAAGTGAAGGATGGAGTTTTGAGTGAGTAAAATGAATGTGGGGAATCCTGCAGCTCTGCAGTCTGGGGCCTGGATTCAGTGGTCCAATGTGGGAATGTGACAGGGTCATGATGGGTATTGCTTGTAATTTCCAGGTGGAACAGATGGAAGTTTTTAAGTGAATAAAATGCCTTATGTTTGGTAGTGAGTTGATGATATGGGGATAAGGGGTGGAATGTCCTAGGGTGACTTTATGATGCTTGTATCCCCAGTTGTGTGTTCTGTTTATGCTGGATATTCTATTCTGTGCCTTCAAGACTGGCTCTCAGAGCGAAGGCAGGGAGAAGAAGCACAGAGTTTTTGTTATCTGCCTCACTCACTCACTCACTCACTCACTCACTCACTCACTCCTCCACATTTGGCTGGACTGTGTTGTCTGGGCACAGACACGGCAGAACACGGTGCTCCTTGTGCTTTTTAGTTAGTTTGTTTTGCTAGATGAGGCAGCCTGAGCTTTCCCTGGACTGGTTTTCTTTCCCTCTTCTTGGAACCATTCAAACCTGCTCCAGACTGGGACCCGAGGAAACACTGAGAGCTCACACTTTGCAGCCTACAGAGCCCTACTCTGCAGCCTTTCCCAGCGCCAGAGGGACTGATAACAGAGCGACCACCCACCGGAGAGACTTTCTGATCCGCTCCTATAAGCGGGGGTTGTGATGGTTCGCTAACTCATCTCAGAGTGCAAAAACAACACGGAGGGGATTTCAGTATTGATCAAAACAAATGCACCTTTTATTGAATGACCCCATCAAATGTGATAGAGGGATTAGAAAAGGAGATAAAGGATGGAGAGAGAGAGATAAAGAGGGGAAAGAGGTATAGCTACCAGACATAGAGATTAAATCCTCGTGGACCAGCCAATAGATCCACCTTGTCATGTTGGGGAGAATCTCAAAATCTTCGTTAACTCCGGGGTCCATTATAGTCCTCTGCCGAGGGGGAACAGGTAAAAGACAAGGGAGAATAAGTCTATTAAAAACAGGTACAGACAATCCATGTTCCGAAACAGGATAAGTCAATCTCAGCAGTGAGCGGGACCCATTGTTTCAGGACTGGTTTCTATGGGAAACCAGTCTTGGTCCAGCGAACACACCTGCAGGCAGCACTTGGCAGACATCTCGCTTCAGTCCAGCCAGCGCCCCTGTGTCAGAAATATAGGGGTGTCAGTCTCAGTCCTTGGGAGGGGGCTTCAATCTCCGTCCATCCTGGTGGTCGTGAGGCCGATGAAGGGTTTTCCATGGGGGACCACCAAAGTTACCCCAGAAAGTTCATTTGGCCAAGAGGTGGGGAAATTCCTGGGCTATTGTCGTGAAGCAGGTGTAAGCATGAAGGGCGAGGGGCTCCTTGGCAGCCCCTGCTCGAAGCAGTGCACCATGGCAGTAAGTGCACCTGCAAACAATCACTTGGCGAGCATCCACCTCAGCCAGGCCAGAACTCCAGCCAGGCTCTTCAGGGTCTTGGTCTCTGCTCTTCCGACGGTCGCAAGGCAAATGAGGGAAACTTCAAACCGTCTCTTACAGTCATCTCTTCAGAGCAATGAATGATCTTTGTCATCTGGTATTGTTCATTTTGTGTGCTGGGGAGTGCTTTGCCTGTTAAATAAACAGGTTTTTTCCACATCTCTCTGAGGAATCGGTTGGGGGGAGGGGCCATGTGGGTTTGCTTTCTGGGGGGGCCCCTTTTGGAGGTTTTCTCCCAAATTTGCCCTAACCCAGGACATTCCCACATTCTCTATCCCACATTCCCATTCTCATTGCCCCACTCCCCATCCCATTGCAGGTCCCAGGTCCCTTCCCATTCTCTATCCCACATTCCCCTCTCATTGCCCCATTCCCTATCCCATTGCCAGTGCCGTTCCCAATCTCTCTCCCACATTCCCATTCTCGTTGCCCCATTCTCTATCCTGTTGTCAGTGCTGTTCCCATTCCCATTCCCTATCCTACATTCCCGTTCTCATTTCCTATCTCATTGCTGGCCCTGGTGCCATTCCCATTCCCTATCCCACGCTCCTGTTCTCATTGCCCCACTCCGTATCCCATTGCTGGTCCTGGTGCCATTCCCATTCCCTATCCTACATTCCCGTTCTCATTTCCTATCTCATTGCTGGTCCTGGTGCCATTCCCATTCCCTATCCTACATTCCCATTCTCATTACCCCATTTCCAGTCCTGTTTCCGGCTGCTTCTATCTGCAGGAGCGGCTCTCCAGGGACTGGGCACCCCAGGCCACAGCGCAGCTGATTTTGGGATGGCAGCCGGAGCTTCAGCTGGAGCTCTAACCTGGTCTCCATGAGCAGCTTCATGATGGCAAGGAACCCTAAAAGTGCTTGGAATGTGGGAAGAGATTCAGCAGGAGCCTCTGCCTGATTGTCCACCAGACAATCCACACCAGACAACTGCACAACAAGTGTGGAGAATGTGGGAAGAGCTTCAGAGACACCTCGGACCTGATCTGTCACTTGAGGATCCACATCGGGGAAAGGTTCTATGAGTGTCCTGAGTGTGGGGAGAGGTTTCAGAGCAGATACCGTCTCCTCAAGCATCAGCAGAGTCACACAGAATAGAGGCCCTTCCGCTGCCCCGACTGCGGGAAGGGCTTCAAGAAAAACTCCACCCTCGACACCCACCAGCGGATCCACACTGGGGAGAGGCCCTAACAGTGTCCCAAGTGTGGGAAGAGCTTCTCCCAGAACTCTGCCGTGACCCAGCACCAAGGGAGGCAGCAGTAAGGGAAGCCCTACAAGTGCCCCGTGTGCGGGAAGGGCTTTGAGCGCTGCTCCAACTCCATCCCCCATTGGAGCACCCCCGCTGGATGGTCCACAGTGACCCTCGTTGGGCAGAGACTTGCTGAGCCATGGTCATGGTGATCCACTGGCTGGTGGTCCCCTCATCTTCCTGGGTGCAAGAGGAGCTCAAGAGGACCTGGCCATGTGCATGGAAGGGGACATGGGCGACATGGGCAGGGGTGGGGACGTGGAGAGCCATGAATGGGGATATGGTGGGGACACAGGCATAGATGGGGACATCAGGGGGACATGGACAGGGATGGTGACATGGGCTGAACTCCCTGGGAATGTGGGGGATTATAGGTTTGAGTGAGTTGAGGGTTCATGGGTGGGATGTGGGGTGCTGTGCTGTGAAAGTGAAATTCCAGATAATTTGAGTGTGCGCCGTGGATCCAAGAGGCAAATTCCCAAGGCTCCCAGGGGCTGGTTCTGCCCTGCTTCCCAAGGGAGCTGTGCAGGGGCAGGTGACAAGGCCCACAAGCTGTGTAGTAGGCTACCAGAGCAGATAGCAAAGGTGGCTTTGCTGGACATTTTCCAGCCCATTCCCAGCTCAAAGCAGAGGGAAGAAGAAAAGGAAAATGAGTCCCTGAGAGAATCCCAGAACGACTGCAGGGAGAAGGTGTGGAAGTCCCTCCTGAGGTTCCCCTGACGGGGAGACCCCTAAATCTCGCAGATTCCAATTCATCCCAGAATCTTAGAAGCTTTCTCCATAAATGAAGATTAAAAGCAGTCTTCTCCTAAGGATCAAAACTTCTCAAAACAATCAAAGAAATATTCCCTGTACCCTAAGTTTGAACAAGTAGGGACCCTGCCCACGGGCTGCAATCCCAGGAGGGAGAGACACCTCTACCCCAGGGAAGGTGCAAATGAGACCATAGGACCACAACCCATGGATTTTATTGAACACCGATTTTATTGAAGATAGTATTGACCAAGAAATGTGAGGTAGAGAAATAGGAAAGAGACCTCTGGGAGATAAAGAACTAGGAAAGAGCTCTGGCTCGGACTCAGCTCAGCTGCTGGGGAGACCCACAGAGTACAGCACCTTTCCCAATTCCAGCCAGAGGACACACTGAGCAATTTCCTGGGAAAAACATGTCCACTCTCCTGTGAAACTTTAAAAGTTTAATAAAGGATAGTAGGAGACAAAGACCATAGAGCAAAGATGTTATGGCCAGGAGCATCTTGGCACTCAGCCAAGAGCACCCCTGCTAATTGGAAACAGCCTTTGGGTACCATTTCCAGTGCATCAGCTTGTTCCACATTCATAAACAATTATGTTTAGTAAACTTTTCCTAAATCTAGTTTACATGTTCCAAGAACTGTTTAGCATACCTCCTCTTCGGATCTGCCTTTTTAGAGCATGCAGATTCCTTGGGTGTGGTTTTAGTCCATTTTTATCATAACCTTCAGTTTTGGCCCCGGCCCACGCTGTCTTCAGACGGTGAGTACGGACAGTTGGCGTGTCTGTAGCAGGTGTCCTCATCCTGTGTTCATTGGGTTTTATCCCATCCAAGCAGCCATTTTAACACAAGCATACTGTATCAGCTATTTCTAAGTTTTAGTTAACAACAGAAATAAAAACTATGTAACAAAGTTACTTTAACACCACACATATAGAATCAATTTTTTATTGGTGAAAAGCCAATATTATAATATGTATCTCTGACATTCCTGTGAAAAATGCCAATCACTTGTTTTTAAAATTTTAAAAGTTCAATAGTAATAAAATGGTTATAGAAATAGTAATATAATTAGAGTAATAAAAATTTGGAAAATTAGGATTAGTACAATACGAGACAATAAAAACAAAGAGTTACAGACAGTCCGGGTACCTCTTTCTGGCCAAAATAAGCCCGAAAAAGGACAAACGTTAACAGAGGATTAACCCTTAAAAGCAATAGCCTGTTACATATTCATACACCTCATACATGATGCGTAAATTCCATTCAAACAAAGGATTCTGTCTGGGCAGTGTCAACTTCTTCCTCTGAATCCTAACGGCGTCTTCAGGGCTGAGCGAGGCAGGAAGAAGTTCGTTTCTTCTGATAAGAGAGCAAGAAATTCTTTTTCTCTGAAAGATTTAGGTGTCCTGTGGCTGCTATCTAGGTGCGAGTCCGCTCTTTAAAAAAAGTATCTTACATAGCATAGTTTCTATTTTAACACGATGTTATAACCTAAAACTGTGTTTAACACACTACTTAAGAAAATTAATACAGCGTAACTTTCTAACATAACACATATAATATTCATTTTAACATTAGCAAAAAGCCAGTCATAAAATACGCATTTTTCACGGTTGCTCAGCGGTGCCTCCGCATTTGCCGGGCAGAGCCGCAGCGCCCAGCGCTCCCCACTTCCAGCCCGCCTGCGCCGCCCGCTCGCATCCAGCGAGCCCCGGGAGCGGAATCTGGGCTCGGGGGGAGCGGGACGGGACGGACGGATCCGCACTGGGGGGGCCCCGAGCCCCCTGCCCATCGCTGGGGGCTCCTGGGGGTTTCTCGCCCTGCCCCAGAGCCGGTGCTGCTGCGGCCGTGGGGCACCGGGGGTGCGAAAGGGGGGTCCGGGGCGGGAGCGGAGGAGGAGCGGGAGGAAGGGCAGGGAGAGGGGAAGGGGAGGAGCAGGAAGAGGAGCAGCCCGAGGAGCAGCAGCAGCGGTGGAAGGGGCATTGCGGGGTTCCAGGGCGAGCCCGCAGAGCCCGCAGCTCGGCTGGCCCCGGCAGCACCGCATTGCCCTGCATCGCGCAGGTGAGCGCGGAGGGGAAGCTCGCCCCGAGTCGATCGCGGCAGCTCCGGGAGGGATTTTTGGGGGTGGAGGGAGGGGTTGGTGGGGTTTGGGTCTCGCAGATTCCGGAGTCGAGCCCCAAATATATTTGGGTGTCGCTGGGAGAGGTATTTTTTCTTTATATGACGAGGGGATGTTTTTGGATCTCGCAGAGTGCAGAGCTGAGCCGTAAATGGCCCTGGGGGGATTTTGCGGGGCCCACGTGGCGCTCGCCCGGTGCCGGCGGGGCGGGACAGGGGCTTTGGGGATCCCCGGGAGAGCCGGGCATGAAAGGCGGGAGCCCCGGAGTGGGGAGAGGGGCGAGAGCAGAGCTGGGGGAGCTGCGGCAGGCTGGAGGGGTGGTGGAGCCGGGAGATGAGTGGGGCCCGAGCCCCCGACCCTGGGAGTATTGTCGGGGAGCGGGGGAAGCGCTGAGTGCCTGGAGTGGGGGGGTGCTGGAGAAGGGGACCCTGGGACGCCTGGGAGCCGCGTTCGAATTGATATAAAATTTCAGTAGTCAATCCGAATTTTATTTCTGTATGTTTTATTTTAAAGAAAGCAAGCAGCGCTGGGTGGCCGGGGAGTCACCGCTCCACTCACGGCACACCCCACTTACAAGCTCATAAAAGTATATCTACTGCTTTGAAGCCTACAAAGCATTTTCCAGTGTGCTTGGTTAGTCCAAATGAGCAAATATCAATAAGCTGGGAGCAGCAGTTCCATAATCTTTCCAGGTGGTCGTTGATTCCTATTCTTGTGGTTGTCTGGAGGGAAGCCTTACCCTGGTGTCTGCTGCATGATTTTGTCAAGTGCATCAAGCTTTTTATTATACCTAAGCATTTAGTTGCTTTGTTGCAATATCTCTTAGCTTTACCCCAGCTTCCTCTGTTTTATTCTAAGCATTGGTCGTCTTGCTACCTCCTCTCTTTTACTCTACTATACTTCTTTGATTTTGATGCTTTATTTGGCTATTTGTTCAGAAAGTTTCAGAACCTTTCTTTGTGCACACAGCATATAGAAGCATTTGCTGATTGCATTGCCAATTGACATGAATCACAAGAACATTTTCCACAGAATCAGGAGAGCATGAGCCCTGGGACCCCCAATAGCCCCTCAGCCTGTCTAAGCAGGACCCGGGAGAGGGGGGATGCCCAGGACCCACAGGCCCCCCAGCAGCTCTGAGAAGAGGGACCCTCACAACCCCAAAGTAAGGACACTGGAAACAGGGAACTCCTGGGGGAGGTTTTTGGATTCCATCTTGATTTTTGTAGGTTTTTCTGGCCACCAGACAGGCAGTGACTTCTAGAAATGGACTTCGCCCGTGGGACCTTCAAAGCCAAAGCCGATGGGGACATTGTTTAGGGCAATTTTGGGAGAAAAACCTCTAAAGGTGTTTCCTCTAGAAGAGCAAAGTCAAGAGGCCCCTCCCCCAACTGGTTCTGGAAAAAGATTTCCTTTGAGAAAAGTGGAAAAAACTGTTTATTTAACAGGCAAAGCACTCACCAGCCCAAAAAATGAACAGTATTAAACAATAAAACCTCTTGCTGCTCCAAAAGAGATGACAAACTCACAAAGTCCCTCCATGGGCTGTAGCTCGGCTCACTCAGTCTCCTGTCAGTCCCTGTGGTGCTGGAAATGCCACGGCCCAGCCCCAGTGGGGCACAGGTGGGAGCTCCTGGTGCTCTTCGGGGTGTTCAGTCCAGAGCAGGCTTAGACAGGTCCAAAGAAAAGGAAAAACCAAAAACCAGAGTCCAGGGAACTTCTCTGCCTCAGCAAGCTGAAACTAACTAAAAGCAAAGGAGAGCTCTGTCCTGCTGTCTGTCCATCTGCAGACAGCACAGGAGCAGGAATGTGGAGGAGTGAGAAAGGTTCTAAAAACAAATTGTGCACTTCTTCCCCCCTCTTTGCTCTCAGAACCAGTCTTAAAGGTGAAAAACTTATTTCAGACAAATGGGAATATGAGCATCATAAAGTCACCCCTGGGACCCCCAATAGCCCCTCAGCCTGTCTAAGCAGGACCCAGGAGGGGGGGATGCCCAGGACCCACAGGCCCCCAGCAGCTCTGAGAAGAGGGACCCCCATAACCCCAAAGTAAGGACACTGAAAACAGGGAACTCCTGGGAGAGGTTTTTGGATTCCTTCTTGATTTTTGGAGGTTTTTCTGGCCACCAGACAGGCAGTGACTTCTAGAGATGGACTTGGCCAGCGGGACCTTCAAAGCCAATGCACTCACATCTTGTTTTTCCCCAGATCAGGATTTCCCATTCCCAAACCTTGGCCGGATGGAGGAGGAGGCTGCGAGGAAGCGGAAGATGCTCCGGGACACTGAGGCAGGTGAGGAGGAAGTCACTGCCCCTTTCCCCCTCTCTCCTGCTCCATCTCCCAGCCCAGCCCCCGGCTGCAGGACAGCCCTGCTGCCAATGCCGTCCTGCTGGGGATGCACTGGGGGGATCTCCTTCCCCTTGCCTCTGGCATGGAAGCAAATCTCATCCTCTCCTTGTCCTTCTTCCCCCAGACAAGGAGCTGAGGATGGAGACCAGGGAGGGCAAATCCCCACGGCAGAACCTCGTGGAAGAGGCCGTTTTGAGCAGCTCCACGGCGCAGGAATCCAACGGGGAGGAAAAGCCCCGGAGATCCTGCAGGAGGAGGAGCTCCAAACCCAGCCCAGGGTGCTCTGGGAAGGAAAGACCCACCCTGTGCCAGGAAGGCAGCCGGAGATCTGGCCAGAGCTCTGAGGCTGTGGTCCATGAGCAGCTTGACGATGGCAAGAAGCCCCACCAGTGCTTGGAATGTGGGAAGGGTTTCCTCAAGAGCTCCCACCTGATTGTCCACCGGAGGATCCACACTGGGGAACGGCCCTATGAGTGTGGGGAATGTGGGATGAACTTCAGGATCAGCTCCCACCTGATCGTCCACCAGAGGACCCACACCGGGGAACGGCCCTATGAGTGTGGGGAATGTGGAAAGAGCTTCAGCGTCAGCTCCCACCTAATCACCCACCAGACTGTCCACACTGGGGAACGGCCCTATAAATGTGGGGAATGTGGACAGAGCTTCAGGATCAGCTCCAACCTGTACCGCCACCGGAGGATCCACACCGGGGAAAGGCCCTACAAGTGTGGGGAATGTGGACAGAGCTTCAGGATCAGCTCCCACCTAATCACCCACCAGAGGATCCACACCAATGAACGGCCCTATAAATGTGGAGAATGTGGGAAAGGCTTCAGGAGGAGCTCCAGCCTGAACCTCCACCAGATGATCCACACTGGGATACGACCCTATGTGTGTGGGGAATGTGGGAAAGGCTTCCGTGACAGCTCTCACCTGATCATCCACCAGACAATGCACACTGGGGAATGCCCCTACACGTGCTCAGAATGTGGGAAGAGCTTCATTGAGAACTCCCGCCTGATTGTCCACCAGAGGATCCACACTGGGGAGAGGCCCTACGAGTGCCGGGAATGTGGGAAAAGCTTCAGGCAGAGCTGCCATCTGATTGCCCACCAGAGGATCCACACTGGGGAGAGGCCCTAACAGTGTCCCAAGTGTGGGAAGAGCTTCTCCCAGAGCTCTGCCGTGACCCAGCACCAAGGGAGGCAGCAGTAAGGGAAGCCCTACAAGTGCCCCGAGTGCGGGAAGGGCTTTGAGCGCTGCTCCAACTCCATCCCCCATTGGAGCACCCCCACTGGATGGTCCACAGTGACCCGAGTTGGGCAGAGACTTGCTGAGCCATGGTCCTGGTCATCCACGTTAGGAAGACACCTGGCTGGTGGTCCCCACATCTTTCTGTCTCCCCTTGGGCACTTGGACACAGCAGGAGAAAAATCATTGGGATGCAAACTGACCTCAGGAATTCACTGGGGACAGCGCAGTTTTTTTACTTTTGACCCCAAAAAAATCTCACCTTTTGCATCCAATCATTTCTTCTGGTGGCATCGAGGAATACTGGATGGTGTTGGGGGTCTTCTCCAACCTGAATCATTCCATGATTCTCATTCTCTCTGGTCTGCAGGCATCTTTCACAGCCAAATGGTGATGGACTGGAGCAAAAAAACAGGATTTTTGAGACAATTGAGTGGAAATTCCTCTAAAAAAGGTCCTTCCTACCCACCCAAGCACATGGATACTCAGCCAGCATGGACATGTAAATCCTTTTATTTTGGCCTTGATTTTCTTTCGTTTTTCTTCATCCCTTCACCCAGACATTGGGGTAACATAAAGATATTCAACTAAGACATGGATGGTGACATTGGGGGACATGGTGGGGATGGGGATGGGGACATGGACAAGGAGATGGGTGTGGACATGGCTGTGGATGGCGATACTGGGCATGGGTGGGGGGTCACAGATATAGATGGTGACATGGGGCTGTATGAGGACATGGGGGACGTGGCCATGGATGGTGCCAAGTGGCCTGGGGGACAAGTCCATGGGTTGACATGTCCATGCCATGAGGTGGCCCATGACCAAGGACAACACATCCCCACCACCACCACGATACTGTTCCCTTCATGCCACCATTTATTCCCTGCTCCTCCCCTGGCTGTGACACCTGCCTTGCAGGATGTCCCCGTGTCCTGGTGAGCCGTGTCCCTCAGGACACTCTCACCAGTGGCTCCAGCAGCAGCCAGAGCCCGTCCTCGGCACGCAGGATCAGCTCGGGCTTGCGGCGCGGGGGTGGCCTCGCCGTGTCCCTCCGCAGCACGAACCGGGACAGTGTCAATGCCACTACCACCTTCATCTCAGCCATGGCAAAGCTCTGCCCGATGCAGTTCCTGCCACCGCATACCCACTGTCACTGTCACCCCACTGTGAACCCAGCCAGGGACAAGGGTGGCACTTGGGGACACTCCTGTCCCCAGTGCAGCACATACCTGGGGCCAGCAGAGAAGGGGATGAAGGATGACGGGGACCGTCCCTTGCTGTTCTCCAGGCTGAACCTCAGAGGGTTGAACACCTGAGGTGACACCGACAGTCATGCCGAAGGGACACAGCTGTCACCACCATGGTGACAGGGACATCTTATAGGGTGGCCCTACCTCAGGCTCGGGCCAGAGGTCTGGGTTGTGGTGGGTCCCGTAGATGCTCATCAGACAGATGACCCCTGGAGGGGTGGGAACGGCCACTTTAGGGACAGCAGATGAGGGTGGGGGTGGTGACACTGGGGACACCCTGGTCATGCCATACCCTTGGGGATGACACGGCCATCACGCAGGGGGATGTCCTCGGTGCAGCGCCGGGACACAGCAGTGACAGGAGGGTGCAGCCACAGGCTCTCCTTGATGCACATGGTGGTGAAGGGCAGCTGGGACAGGTCCTCCCTGGGGACAAGCAGGGGTGGCACCGTGTCCCCGAGCCACATGACTGGGGTGGCCCTGGGGACATCTCACCATTCAATGTCCGCAGTGTCCCGGCCAGCCAGGAGCTCCTGGACCTCCTGGCGGCATCGCTCCTGGTGCTCAGGGTGGCCAGCCAGGTTGTAGAAGAGCCATGCCAGGCCACTGGCCGTGGTGTCATGGCCTGTGGGGACATTGGGTGAGTGAGGGGACACTGGAGTGGCTCCTCCCCAATGGCGCCTGGGAGCTCGTGCTCACCCTCAAACATGAAGGTGTCAGCCTCAGCCGCGATGTCCTCGTCCGACAGGGTGTGGCCGTTCTGGTCCTGCCAGGGTGAGATGAGCCATGGGCCACCTGGGGCCACCGGTCTACGGCCAAATCCCATCCATGGCCACCACTCTTCCCCCATGGCCACCATCCTATGGGCACCACCATCCCAGTGGCCACCAGCTCCATGTCCCTCCTCCATGTCCCCCTGTGGCCACCAGTCTATGCCCAACCCCCCCTGCCATGGCCACCAGCATCCCCCTGGCCTCTATGGCCAACCCTTGCATGGCCACCAGCATCCCCTGATGGTCACCATCATCTCCCCATGGGCACGACCACCCTCTTGACCACTTCCATGTCCCCATGGCCACCACCCCAGCCCCACCTTGGTGAGCAGCAGGAGGTTGATGAAGTCCATGCTGTGTCCCCGGTGGCCATCCAGCCAGGCCTGGTGGCCCAGGCAGGCGAGTGCCTGGCGCCGGCGCTGCACCACATCAGCAGTGAAGGCGTGGACAGTGGCACAGGCACGGGCGAAGCGCCGGCCATCAGAGGAGAGGCTGTAGAGCCACCACGGGTGGAGAAGTGGCCGGAGCTGGCGCCGGACCACCAACGAGCTCAGCTCCAGGATGGCCTGGATGTACTCGCTGGGCCGCCTGTGGGAACCAGGGACAGTGGGGGGACTCTGTGGCCACCAGCATGGATGATAGCAGGGCCATTGGGGCCACCAGAATGGCCAACAGGGACAGTGGTGGAACCACGATGGCCAGTGGGGACCACAGCGGGGCCAGCACAGCCACCAGGATGGCCAGGAGGGACAATGGTGGTGTAGCCGCAGCTCTCTTCACAGAGAGCAGCAGGCACAATTTCCCAAGGATTTGTCCTGGGAAACGCAGCAAGAAAACTCAGAGAAGAGAAAACAATTCTTATCTCTACTTGCTGCTCCTGTTGTTTTTGCACATGTGGAATGTGTTATGAAGATTGTTTACTGAGAGTGAATTCTTAATTGGATTCTGGTGGTGGTTGTTTGGACTTATTGACCAATTAGGTCAGAGCTAGTCGACTGTGGGAGGCAGTCACGGGTTTTTCTTTAGTGTCTTTTTAGTATCTCTTTAGTATAGTATCTCTTTATTATAGTATTAATGTAATATAGTATAGTTTAATAAAGCAATTGTTCAGCATTCTGAAACAAATGGAGTCAGATGCCAATTATTCCCTGGCTGGGGGTCACCTTGCATACTACATGGCGGGGTCACCTTGGCCACCAGGGTGGTCAGTGGGGACAGGTGACACTCACTCCTGGCAGTGGCTCTCGTGGCTGAAGATGCACTTCTGGAGCGTGTCCAGGGTGAGGAGGCTCAGGGGCTGCAGCACCTCCAACTCCACCGGCCCCCCACCAGCTGCCACTGCTGCTGCCCCCCACTTGGCCTGTGGGGACAGACTGGGTTGGGCAGGGAACAGGGAGGGGATCAGGGACAGGGCATAAACTGGGGGGTGGGACAGGGGTGGGAGAGGGGGAAGAGTTGGGAAGGGGGTGTGGAACAGGGATGCAGCAATGAACAAGGGGTGAGGGTGGGGTTTGGGGTCAGGTTTGGGGTATGGGACAGGACAGGATTTGGGTACAGGACAGAACTTGGGGTGCAGGAGAGGCCTCAGGATGCAGCAGTGGGTGCAGGACAGAATTTTGTGTGTGGGACTCAGGGTTTGGGTTGCAGGTCAGAGTTTGGGGTGCAGGTCAGGATTTGGGGTGCAGCACTCATGATTTGGGGTGCAGGTGGGGACTCGTGCACATCTCGGATCTCTCACGAGCAGCACACGGGTGCTCTGGTTGAAGATTCCCAGGTAATTCCGGAGCACATCCCCATGGAAGGCGGGTGTCAGGAGTCGCCGGTGCTTCGCCCAGCGCTGCCCATTGCTCAGCAGCAGCCCCTCTCCTGGGGAGGGGACACCGGGGTCCGCCGAGGGCACACAGGAGGTTGTCCCTGTTCCCCAACCACCCCTGTCCCCTGTGACACATCCAGATCCATCTGGGGGCTCACCCTGGGGTGCTGTCCCCACCCCTGTGACACCCAACTCCATTCACAGGGTGCCCCGAGGTGCTGTCCCCACCCTAACCCTCACCACTCACCCAGCCAGGGCTTGAGAAAGCCGTAGGAAATTTTGTCCTTGGGGGCCACGAAAGCTGCAGGGTACAAGGACAGGGTGGGCAGGGATTCACTGGGGGGCCATCAGGGCCCCTGTGTGGGGACACTGGGGGTGGCACCGCCCTGTCTGCACCCATTAACTCTCAGGTGGGGACCCTGGGGTGGGGACCCTCTCCCAGCACCCATGGCCACCAAAGGATGAGGGCTGGGGGACAGCCAGAGGCTGGACATGGTGACACCTTTGGGTGGCCTTGGGGAACCTCAAGGACAGGTTGGTGGCCACTGTGGGGTGGCATTTGGCCTGGCCATGGTGACACCTCTGGGGACCTGTGGGCTTGGGTTGGTGGCCACTGCCTGGGCACTGCCAGCTCTCTCTGCCAGGTGCGGTGACACCCACGGGTGGCCCTGGGGACCCGTCTGATGTCCCATGTCCTACCTGAGGCACTGAGGAGAGGCCGGAGGGTGCTGGGGTGGAAGAGGCGCAGGACAGGCAGCCAGGGAAGTCCCCACCAGAGGCAGCCATGGCGGTACTGGGCCACCAAGGTGTCCACCTGCTGTAGGCCTTCCTCCGTGCTCTGGCCCTGGGGACAACAGGACGTGTGTGCCACTGGGGGCACAGATAGGCCTGGGGACATGTCTGTCCTCAGGACCCTGCCAACCTTGGGGACATGTGTGTCTGTCCCCACTGTCCCCTTGCAGGTGCCACCACCCCATCTCACCATCCCCCCAAGTGTCACCACCCCATTCCTTCTGTCCCCTCACAGGTGCCACCACCCAGCTGTTCCTTTGCAGGTGCCTCCACCCCTGTCCCCGCTGTCCCCGCAGGTGCCACCCGCTGTCCCCTCACCATGCCGGTGTGTCCCAGCAACCAATTGCGCCAGGGCGGGACGGGGAACTTGTTCAGCTGGCGACAAGTGGCCCGGAATCGGGTGACAGCCACCAGCGCATCCCAGAGCCACTGCAGCAGCAGGGCCACCACGAAGGTGCCCAGGGCCACCGCGCCCAGGGAACCTAGCACCGTGGCCACCGCCATGGAACCGCTCCTGGCGACAGGCTGGGGACAGGGCAAGGGTCGGGCGTGGGCGGTGTCACCTGCGGGGTCACGTGGCTCTGCAGTGGGTGTCACTGGATCCGCCTTTTGTCCTGGTGACTCCTTGTGCTGACATGTCCTGGTGGCAGCGTCCCCACATGTGTATCCTGGTGGCATCATGTTCCCCCCTTGGTGTGTCCCCATCTCCCTGTGTGTGTCCCTGTTCCCGCTTCCATGTACCCCTCTATCACTGTTCCCCACCCGTGTGTCCCTATCCCTCTGCATGTGTCCCTATCCACTGTTGTGTGTCCCTGTCCTGTCCAATTGTCCCCGTCCCCATCTCCCCCATGTGACCCTGTTCTCTTCCATGTGTCCCTGTCCCCTCCGAGTGTCTCTGTCCCCATCTCCCTCATGTGACCGTGTTCCCTTCCGTGTGTCCCTGTCCCTCTCTGTATGTCCCCTGCCCCCCGCCCCCAGTGGGCCCAAAGTCCCCGAGGCCCCGGGGCCGTGTCCTGCGGGATATTCACGTGTCCCGCAGGGTGTCCCTGTGTCCCCTGGATGTTCCCGTGGCTGTTCCTTGCACTGAGCTTCTGCGCCTGTGCTGGCACAGACAGGGACACCCCATGACACCCCACAGCACCCCACGACACTTTGACCTCTGGTTTTGTCTTTTTCCCTTGGTTTGCTGGGCACCTCTGCCACGATCCTCGTACAAGCGGAGGACGTGATGGTTCGTTACCTGATCTCAGAGTGCGAAAACAACACAGAGGGGATTTCACTATGAATCAAAACAAATGCAGCTTTTATTGAGTGCCCACAGCAAATGTGACAGAGGGATTAGAAAAGAGATAAAAGATAAAAAGAGAGAGAGTACAGTTACCAAGGGTACAGACAAAATCCTTGTGGTTCAGATCGATGGAAATTCGCCTTGTGACGTCGGGGAGAATCTCAAAGTCCTGGGTAACTCAGGGGTCTATTATAGTCCTTCGCCAAGGGGGGGAACAGGTAAGTCTCCTGAAATCACTGAGGGGGAACAGGTACAATGAAGAATAAGTCTATTGAAGCCGTCAAGGGGGAACAGGTCATGTTCTCAGCAGTGAGCAAGAGTCAATGTTTTCTTGACCCAATGACCACACCTGGCACATCTCGCTTCCGTTTGGTCAGCCCCCCTGCATCGAGTTAGAATCATGGGCGTGTCAGACTCAGTCCCTGGGAGGGGGCTACAATCTCCGTCTGTCACGGTGGTAGTGAGGCAGATGAAGGATTTTCTGTGGGGACCACCAAAGTTACCCCTGAAAGTTCATTTGGCCAAGAGGTGGGGAAATTCCTGGGCTATTGTCAGGAAGCAGGTGCAAGCACACAGGGCGAGGAGCTCCTTTGCCAGCCCCCTGCTAGAAGCAGTCACTGTAAACACAGCTGTGAACGATCACTTGGTGAGCATCCAGCTCAGCCAGGCCAGAACTCCAGCCAGGGTCCTCAGGGTCGCGGTCTCTGTCCTTGTGACAGTCGTGAGGCAAATGACAGAAAGTTCGGACCATCTCTTACATGGCCCCAAAGGGGCCTCTGGATTCTATAAGGGCCCAGAGTGTCACAAGGCCCCTGTGATCCCACAAGTCCCAGAAGTGTCACAGTGTCCCCAGGAAACACTGCAGTGTCACAATGTTCCCATCAGTCCCTGCAGTGTCACAATGTCCCCAGGAGGCCATGCAGTGTCACAGAGGAGCAGCCCTGGAGTGGGCACAGCACCAGGGGAGGTTTGGCAGCGTTCCCCTCTCTGTGACACCACAGAAGTGGCAGCCACAATGCTCCCCATTCTGTGACACTACAGGTGTGGCAGTACCATGTCCCCCTCTCTGTGAGACCACAGCAGTGGCAAATCCAGCATTGCCCTCTCTGGGACACCACAAGGGTGGCAGCCCCAAAATTCCTCTCTTTATGATACCACAGCAATGGCTGCCCCAGCGCTCTCTTCTCTGTCACAGCAGAGCGGTAGCAGCAGCAGCATTCCCCTCTCTGTGACACCACAGTGGTGGCAATCCTGACCTTCCCCTCTCTGTGACACCACAGTGGTGGCAATCCTGACCTTCCCCTCTCTGTGACATGGCAGCTATGGCAGCCCTAAATCCCTTTTCTGTGACATCACAGCAGTTACAACCCCAGCGTTCCCCTCTCTGTGACAACACAGCTGTGGCACCCCCAGCATTCCCCTCTGTCTGACACCAACACAGTGGCAAACCAAAGATTCCCCTCTCTATGAGAAAACAGTGGTGGCAGCTCCAACGTTCCAATCTCTCTGACACCACAGTGGTGGCAGCCCCAACGTTCTCCTGTCTATGAAAACACAGAAGTAGCAGCCCCAACGTTCCCCTCCCTGTGACACCTTGGCAGTGGCAGCCCCAGTGTTCCACTGCCTGTGACACCACAGCGGTCACAACCTCAACTTTCCCCTCCCTGTGACACTGCAGCTGTGGAAGCCCCAAGTCCCTGTCTCTGTCAAACCCCAGCGGTGGCAGCCCCAGTGTCCCTCTCTCTCTGACACCACAGCAGTGGCAGCCCCAGCGTTCCCCTGTCTGTGATACCACAACAGTGGCAGCCCCAAAGTTCTCTCAGTGACACCACTGCTGTGGCAGCCCCAATGTACCGCCCTCTGTGGCACCGCAGTGGTGGAAGCCCCAGAGTTCCCCTCTCTGTGTCACTGCAGGGGTGGCTGTCCAAAGTTCTACTCTCTATGACAGCACCGCAGTGGCAGTTCCAACATTCCCCTCTCTGTGACACCTCAACATTTGCAGCCCCAGTGTTCCCCTATCAGTGACACCACAGTGGTGGCAGCCTCAGTGTTGCCCTCTCTGTGACATGACAGCAGTGGCAATACCAATGTCCCCTGCGTATGACACCAAAGCGGTTGTAACCCCTGCATTCCCCTCTCTGTGACACCACAGAGGTGCCACCCCCGGCATTCTCTCTATGACAGCACCTCACTGGCAGTCCCAACATTCCCCTCTCTATGACACTGCAGGGTACCAGCCCCAAATGTTCCCCTGTTTGTGACACCACAGCCCTGGCAGCCCCAGTGCTCCCCTCTCTGTGACACCACAGCTGTGGCAGTCCCAGTGTTCCCCTCTCTGTGACACCACAGCTGTGGCAGTCCCATTGTCCTGGTCTCTGTGAGACCACAGTTGTTGCTGCCCGAACGTTCCCCTCTCTGTGACACTGCAGTGTAGCAGGCACAGGCCCTGCAAACCTGCCTTGGCATTCTAAGGCCTTAAGACAGGCAGGATGCTGAGTCAGGATGACCGGACAAAAGGAGCCCCTCTCTCCCGCTCTTGGACCCTTGCTTATCTCTCTGTAAGGCTTTAGGTCACTTTCCTTTAACCCTTACCATTGGACAATTCTCAATCCTCCCTTGCCCTATGTAAACCCCTGTTTCTGCCCGGCTCATCAGAGCCGCTGTCCCTGAGACCCTTTGAGACACTCCGTGGAAGAGCTACAAAGAAGACCAATAAAGACATCTTCTCAGAACCTCATACAGCACTCTCCTCTCTTTCCTGGTCTTCCAAATGCCTGCTGCATGCCCCAGCCGAGCCTAGCAAGCCCAAAGAGCTGAAATCACTCATGAGCTGAGAATCACTAAAGCTGAATATCACTAAAGGCTTGCTGAGGCACAGGCTGGAGGCTCTGCCAGAGCTTGGGCTGACTAGCCCCCCTGAGAGCTATGTGTGGAGAGTTTTGTGGACAGTTGGCTAGCTGAGAGAGGCCATTTAGACGTAATACCCTTGGTTAAGCAAGGAGACAGGTAAAGGAGCCAGCAGTCAGTTTCCATATAAGGCAAGGACACTGTGCCCTTGCTGCAACAGTAGAAAAGGGAGGGAAGATATTCAGCTAGAAATCAGCTAGAAATATGAAGAAAAGCAGAAAAGTCGTAACAGTATCACTACAAGAATGCAGAAGTAGGTGTAGTCGGCTGATAAGTAACTAACCAATAATGAGCTCGCCTTTTGCAATATGTATTAGCCTTATTAACACTAATATAAATATGCGTGTCTATCAATAAAGTTTGAGGCTTGTTGTTCATCATCGGATGTGCAAGTCTTCCTTTATCCGTCAGCTATGCTATCCGGCTTTGATGCAGCTCCTGGGTACACCTCGTAGCCCAACCAGCAGCATTAACTGGCGCCCGAACCGGGACGAAAAACCCTGGAGAGCAGCATTTCTTCCTGAAATAGTAACTGCCTTCAAATCGTCAAACCCCAGAAGAAGTGAGGCCTCCGTTTTAGAAGGACTGCTTTGGAGGGACTCAGTCGACCCTCACCCTGACAGCGGGATGAGTGCCTGAGGAGACTGAGACAGCAAGACCACCTACCAGCAGATGCTTGACCCACATCTGGCTGAAAAAGTGTAAGTTTTAAAAAATCAGCCTTTCTTGCGTGCAAAAAATTTCTACTTGGGTCCCTTTTTAGTTTTTTTTTTCTTTTTTTTCTCTTTTTTCTGCTGGTAGGGAATGGGAATAATGGGATCAAAACTTAGTACAAGATCCCAGGATAAAAAGAGAGAAATATATTTACTAATCCTAGAAATCCTATCTGCTAACAACTTTTTCTAAAGGTAATTTTTCAAAATCTAATCTGAAAAAGTTTATAACATGGATAATCCTCCAGTTCCCTGATGTTACTACAGATACCATAACTCTAGACTCTTTTTGGGATCAGGTTGGGTTTAGACTCTTTCTCTCACAGTCCAAACAGAATTTATCTGTAGCCCATTTTATACCTATATTTCATATTATAACAAAAGCTGTAGAGAAAGTTAACAAAAACCCCTCTCTTACTAACACCTCAGGGAAAGACAGAGACACCACCTCATCTCTCTCACCAGACCCCTCAAATGTAAATTGTGCTGACAAGCTCTCCCTTGCAGCCTCTCCTTCCCTGGGCTGTAATACCACCTCTGCTCCCAACTCACAACCAACTCCTCTGTCAGGAACTGCTAATACCAACCTGGCGCCGTTCCCCACCCCTCCTGCCGCACCTGCGGGGTCTGCGTGGCCCACCCTCCCCCCGCCTTCCCCTCCAGACACGGCAAGCACGAATCCCTTTCCAGCGATTGTGCAACCCGCAGCATCCTGTGTGCACCCCACCCCCCCCACCTCTGCGACTGCTCCCTCCCCTCCTGCCACGGGCCCTCTTATCTCCCCTGCCGCCGTCCCTGCCGTCCCTGCCGGCCCCTCAAACACAGCCCCCACCCCTGCTGCTGCCCCCCCCGCCACTGCGTGTATCTCTGCCCCCAGCTGTGCTGCAGCAGGAGGTCTCCCTGCCTGCCTGGCTGCCGCAGCCCCTGCAAACCACGCTGTACCCGCGGCAGCCCCCCCCAACCCCAATGCCCCCCCGCACCCCCCTTGCCCCCATCCCCCGGCTTCCCAGCCACCCACCCACCCTCAGTGTCCCTCGCACGGAACCTCGGAAACCCCCCACGGTACCACCCCACCCCCACATGTGCCTCAATCCTGTGCGTGCTGTGCCACCCGAGTTGTTGCCATCCCAGCGCCACTGCAAACCCCCCGTAGCCAAGCCTTACCGTGTGCTTCCTCAAATCCACCCCAGTCCCAAAAAGCTCTGCCAAAGCCAGCTCCAACACAACATAAAAAGCATAAGGGTCGCTCTCGCTCTCACTCCTCCTCCTCCTCGGACAGCAGTGACAGTGACTCTGATTCTGATACACAGTATATTGATGCATGGGCCCAAATTAAACTCGAAGCCGCAAAGGCAGGAGATTGGGAAATGGCACAGAGAATTTCTGCCTTCCCAGTAGATTATAAAAAAGGAAAAAGAGGGGGGGCCACTACCCGAAAAACGTGGGAACCTCTAACAAATAAGGAACTCATACAGCTAAGGAACACAGCTAAAGAACATGGCAGAAACTCTCATATTTTTAGAAATTTCCTAGAAGCCACGTTCTCAGCACATATCTTGGTACCCCACGATATTAAGAATATGGCCCACTGCCTCCTTTCCCCAGCAGAATATATGTTATGGGAAAGGCATTGGAAAAAACAATTGAAAACATTATCAGATTCATATGCTAAAAATGCTGATAGGCCAGATCTTACAGTTGAACAGCTGGCCGGTGAAGGGGATTTACAGAAACCTAATGATCAGGCTGATACCTTACCTAAGGAAGCATTGCAGGACCTGGCTATGGCAGCAAAAACCTCCTTACTTCTTACCCCAGATGATTCCACTCCTTCCCAACATTTTTCTAATATCAAACAAGGAGTAGAAGAAAGCTTTATCAAATTTGTGGACAGAGTTAAAGATGCTCTAGAAAAACAGATAGAGAGCACAGAGGCAAGAAAAGAACTATTGTGTAAACTTGCCATGAGTAATGCTAATGAAAAATGTAAAACAATTCTGAGGGCTCTACCCCTGGACACAGAACCTACCATAGAGCAAATGCTGGAAAGCTGCACACGTCATTTGTCCAGTGACAATACAGTGGCAGAAGCAGTTTCTAAGGGTATTGCTGAAGGAGTTTCTGGTGCATATGCAGTTATGGCTTCTAAAGACCAGACTCGCTGCCTGTACTGTGGTGATTTGACACATTTTATGAGGGACTGTCCAGACAGGCTGCCTGCCCGATACCCTGGCCACACCTACCGAAGGCCCCAGCACCAGCCACGCTCCCAGCCGTATTCGGGAAACGTGTCTCGGAGCCCGGTAGAGCCCCGGGCTACGACAACAAATCAAAGGCCACCCAGACCCATCCACGCACCACCCCGGGAGATTCCAGGACACCTGAAGAGGGTCCAACACATGGAGCGACACCGATGGGAACAAGACGCCAGCTGGTAACTGCTCTGTCCATTGACTTTAAAAATAAAGATGTTTATCGTGTTCCCACAGGCAAACGTGGGCCAAAAGGCGGTCCTTCTAACATCTTAATCATAGGTGACACTGTCCATAGCCCAAAGGAGATCTTCGTTGTTCCAGAGGTGCAAACAGTGCACTCAGGACAAGAAATCTTTGTCCAGGTGTACTGCACGGACTTACCATATTTTCTTTCAAAGGGAACTCCAATTGCACAGGCTTTTCTACTCCCAAAGAATCACAGGGAGCAGCTTCCTCTCAACCCTACAGCAATGTGGGCACAAGTTGTGGGACCAAGTAAGCCTACCATTGAGTGTGGTCTCACCTGCAGAGGAGAAAAGTTCCACCTGCCAGGGATGCTGGACACCGGTGCTGACGTGACCATCATCGCTCGCTCAGAGTGGCCAGCACACTGGGATCTACAGCCAGTGCCAGGCACGATTTCAGGGATCGGTGGAGCCACAGTGTCCATGCGGAGCAAGAACAACGTCCTCGTCGAAGGGCCTGAAGGCAAGCTGGCAACCATCCGCCCATTCGTGGTAAGGGCCCCCATCACCCTTTGGGGAAGGGACATTCTATCCCAATGGGGGGCCTCCCTACGTATTCCCAGCCAGGATTTCTAACTGGGGCCACTGAGGAGCGCGCACTGCCAGATACTCCTCAACTCACCTGGAAAAGCCATGACCCGATCTGGATCGAGCAGTGGCCCCTTTCCGAAGAAAAGCTGCGCGCACTACAAGCTCTCGTGGAAGAACAGCTAACCAAAGGCCATATTGTTGAGACCACCAGCCCTTGGAACTCTCCAGTCTTCGTACTGAAAAAGCCTGCAACGGACAGGTGGAGGCTCCTCCACGACCTTCGCAAAATCAACGAAGTCGTCGAGGACATGGGCCCCTTACAGCCAGGCCTGCCCTCCCCATCGATGCTGCCTAGAGACTGGACACTTGCTATCATAGATATTAAAGACTGTTTTTTCAGCATACCTCTGCACCCTCTCGATGCCCCACGGTTTGCTTTCTCGGTGCCATCCCTTAACAGAGAGGCTCCACTTAAAAGATATCATTGGCGTTTTCTGCCTCAAGGACTAAAGTCCAGTCCTACTATATGCCAGTGGTATGTTGCTCACATCCTGTCTCCCGTTCGGAAGCTATTCCCAGAGGCAATCATCCACCACTATATGGATGACATCCTGGTCTGTGCATCAGAAAAAGCTTACCTGGACAAAGCAGTTAAAAAGACTATTGAAACCATAGAAAAGGCAGGATTCGAGATCCGTGAGGACAAAATACAGTACACCAACCCATGGACTTACCTTGGCTTCCAGATCCGGGAAAGGACCATCGTACCCCAGCAGCTCGCCATCCGAGACGACCCAAAGACCCTGAGGGACTTACACAGCCTGTGTGGATCCATCAACTGGGTGCGTCCCCTGCTAGGAATCACAACAGAGGACCTTGCTCCCCTGTTCAACCTTCTCCGTGGCCACGAGGATCTGGACTCTCCATGCACTCTCACAACAGAGGCCCGAGATGCCATCACCAAGGTCCAAGAAGCCCTGTCTTCACGCAAAGCCCATCGCTTTGAACCCAGCCTGCCCTTCCAGTTCGTCGTTTTGGGAAAAGCACCTCGGTTTTATGGACTGATTTTCCAGTGGGACACTCAACTTAGAGACCCTTTGCTGATCCTGGAGTGGATCTTTACAAATAACCAACCTAAAAAGACAATCACCACCTTCCAAGAGATCATGGCACATCTAATAAAAAAGGCTAGATCTCGCCTCCGCTCTCTTGCAGGGTGTGAGTTCACATGCATATACTTGCCACTGACCACTGGGGACCTGGAGCATTTGCTTCAGACCAATGAAAGTCTCCAGTTCGCCCTAGATAGCTATACAGGCCAAATTTCAGTTCATATCCCAAAACACAAACTTTTTAATCGGGATGTGACCTTTCATCTGACCCCAAAATTAGTCCAAAGCAGGACTCCTCTCAAAGCTCTAACCATCTTTACAGATGGCTCAGGGTCATCCCACAAGTCAGTAATGACATGGAAAGACCCAAATACCCAAAAATGGGAATCTGATATTGAAATAGTGGAGGGATCTCCACAGATTGCAGAATTAGCAGCTGTTGTCAGAGCCTTTGAGAAATTCAAAGACATACCCTTCAATTTGGTCACAGATTCAGCTTATGTTGCTGGTATAGCTATGAGAGCAGAACATGCTCTTCTCAAAGACCTTTCCAATCCAAAGTTACACCAATTGATTTCTGCACTAACACGCCTTATTTCCAGCAGAAAGCAACCTTATCATATAATGCATGTGAGGTCACACACCGACCTCCCAGGCATCATCACAGAAGGGAACAGGAGGGCGGATGCACTAGCCATGGCAGTAGAGACTGCTAATGTTCCTAACATCTTTGCCCAGGCAAAGTTGTCACATGCATTTTTTCATCAGAATGTACCTGCCCTTATCAGAATGTTCAGGCTTTCAAAGGAGCAGGCAAAAGCTATTGTTGCCACATGCCCGAGCTGTCAAAACTACCAGATACCATCCATGGGGACGGGAGTCAATCCCCGAGGTCTGAACAGCTGCCAGCTGTGGCAGACAGATGTAACTCACTTCACACCCTTTGGAAGGTCAAAATACGTGCATGTATCGGTCGACACATTTTCAGGAGCAGTGTTTGCATCATCACATACAGGAGAAACTGCACAGCACACCATAAAGCACTTCCTCCTTGCCTTCGCTACCCTGGGAGTACCAAAGGAGATCAAAACAGACAATGGACCTGCCTATACCTCTCGTAAGCTAAAAGAGTTCTTCAGTGAGTGGGGAATAGAACACAAGACAGGCATACCTGCAAACCCCACAGGACAATCCATCGTAGAAAGGACACATCAAACCCTCAAAAGAGTCCTCAATCAGCAGCAAGGAGAAACAAGAGCCATATCTCCAGTTGAAAGACTTTGCAAGGCTCTCTATGTCATCAACTTCCTAAACTGTACAACATCAGAGCCTGACCCACCAATACTTCGGCACTTTGCAAATACCACCCAAGCAAAGCTCACTGAGAAACCACCTGTGCTGGTGGAGGACCCAGAAACACATCAAATCACAGGACCTTTCCAACTGATCACTTGGGGAAGAGGATATGTGTGTGTTCTACTACCATCAGGTCCGAGATGGTACCCAGGAAAAAACATCAAACCATACCTAGGCACTGCAAACACTACCGCTACAAACACTGACAAGAATCCTCCTGAGTCAAACACAAGTCCTCCTCAGAACCAAACAAGCTCTGCCTGGAGACGAAGACGTCGCCGAATCTCCACATGCATAGGGAAAGACCGTCCCACCACGTGACAGCAGACAAAACAGAAAGCTGAATAACGTTCTGCTGCATTTAGCCAGAAGCTAGATATAGCTTGAACACAAAATTGTTCTCTGAATTTTAGAATTTTATGTTTTTACCCCTCTGTACCCTAAAAACCCTACTGTTCCCTTTTCTTGCCTCTTATCAAAAAAACCTATACCTACCCCCCCTATCCTTAGCTTATTAGAGGAAAAAAAAAAAAAAAAAAAAAAAAAAAAAAAAAAAAAAAAAGGGGGGGGGGGAAGGAAGGAACAAGGGAGAAAACCCTAACCCTCTTGTCATAAAGATAACAAATTTTGCTTATATTCCCTATCAGAAGCCCCATTCCTGTCCAAAGATGAAAAATATCTCCGTTGGTGCTGTCCTTACTGCTGCCTGGATGCTCTTCACCGTACCGTATGCCATCGGTTGGATTAGCCCACAGCCTAGCCATAATGTTTGGGTAACCTTAGCAAAAACATTAAAACAGGATAACATGTGTCTATCCATGGGAAGTGTTGATAACCCACTTTCCACATGTCTAATAGGAATTCCCTTCGCAGCCGATGATTGGCCCGTCTATAACACAGAGCTCCTCCGCACCACAGGTAAGAGACCCAACCTGGTAGATACTTGGGATGAGTGGACAAAAATGTTGCCCAATGCTCTAGAGGAACCCCAAGAATTGGACCTGCTGGGGTCCTCCAAGGCAACATACTGCATCAAATTCTACTTCAGACGCCCAAAAAATAATTGGCCAGAAATTGACCAGACCAAAACCACATATCGAAAAGACATATCACCCATTAACAAAGCCTATAACCCTCCTAATTGATGTAATTACACTGCTCGTGTGATTTCTGTGTCCTCTCTCAATCCCAAAGTATTACCCAAGGGAACGTTTCTCATCTGTGGTGACAGAGTGTGGGCTGGGATTCCCTCTCGACTCCAGGGAGGTCCCTGTACCCTTAGGAGACTTTCTACCCTGACTCCAAATATCACCTTGTTACACAATTGGAAAAAAGAAAGTGAATTAAAACGCCGCAAAAGGTCCTACACAGAATTTGATGAAAATTGTGATCCCAGATTATATGATTAGAACAAACCAAAAAAGATTGCTGTCTCCCTATTCCTACCATGAGTAGCTGCAGCCAAGGCCCTAGGTGAAATAAATCACCTCGGGTGTTGGCTCAGTAAGCAGGCTAATGCTACATCTGCAGCCCTGAGCGATCTCTTAAAGGAAGAAGAAACCATAAGACATGCATCGCTCCAAAACCGAGCAGCAATTGACTTCCTGCTGCTGGCCCACGGACATGGCTGCGAGGACTTCGAAGGGATGTGCTGCTTCAACCTCTCTTCACGCTCGGAATCCATCCATGCGAACATCCAGAAACTGAGGGACCTTGTGAAGGACTTGAAAGTAGAAAACAACCCGGACTGGGTTAATCACATGTTCAGTCAATGGGGATTAACAGGATGGGTTGCATCTTTGGTTAAGGGAATGTTGTGGATTTTGCTTGTGATTGTCATTGTATTAGCCATGTTCTCATGTCTTGTTCATTGTTTCAAAAGAGCTATAGGGAGTGCCTTTTTTCTAAATACAGAAAGTGGAGTTGTAGCAGGCACAGGCCCTGCGAACCTGCCTTGGCGTTCAGAGACAGAATGCTGAGTCAGGATGACTGGACAAAAGGAGCCCCTCTCTCCCGCTCTCGGACCCTTGCTTATCTCTCTGTAAAGCTATAGGTCACTTTCCTTTAACCCTTACCATTGGACAATTCTCAATCCTCCCTAACCCTATATAAACCCCTGTTTCTGCCCGGCTCGTTGGAGCCGCTGTCCCTGAGACCCTTCGAGACACCCCGTGAAAGAGCTACGAAGAAGACCAATAAAGACATCGTCTTGGAACCTCACACAGCGCTCTCCTCTCTTTCCTGGTCTTCCGAGTGCCTGCTGCGTGCCCCAGCCAAGCCTAGCAAGCCCAAAGAGCTGAAATCACTCATGAGCTGATAATCACTGAGCTGAAATCACTAAAGGCTTGCTAAGGCATAGGCTAGGGGCACCGCCAGAGCTTGGGCTGATTAGCCCCCCTCAGAGCTATGCTATCCGGCTTTGATGCAGCTCCTGGGTACACCCCGTATCCCAGCCAGCGGCATTAGGTGGCACATCTTGTGACGGAAGCTGCACCTGGTTCTCCAGGAAAGGCACTTGGAAAGAGCAAACAGGACTGTGGAGAAGCTTCTGGGAAAAGTGAAACAGCCTTTAGGAAATGAAATGAGAATGGAAAGAAAGAATCCAAGATGTTTTATTTCTTTCTATGCTCCCCTTTTCCATCTTGCACTACATTTCCATCCCATTTATTCCAAATGCACTTCACCACTAGGACTGGTACCTTAGCAAGTTTTAGACACTCTAAAATACCTGGAGCCACACACAGTTTGCCTTCCCCTGTTGTCACTGGAAAGCAACACTGGCGATGTAAGGGCAGTGCTTGGCTCAGGCAGGAATCCTCCAGCAAGGGAATGTGCCCGACAGTGTTTGAGGCTCAGCAAGGCCAATGCAGAGCAGGCAGCGAGGGGATTGCTGTGCCAGTGTGCGGGAGTCAGGGCTGTGCATGTGGGCTCAAGGCTGCAAAGCTGCCGTGTTTGGACAGAGCAAGGGGCTGTCCCGGGGCGCGCGGGGCTCGGCCGTGGGGCTCGTGGGGCGAGCGGGGAACGGACACGCGGACAAACGGCCCCGGGGCTTCAGTTGCAGCAGCGGAAGCGGCGGCAGCAAAAAGAGCGACTATTTATCACTCTTTCTTAATTTCTCTATTTCTCTTTTTCTCTTTCTGTCCCTTTCCCGCTGTCGGGCACCCTTCTCTCGGTGTCCGTCTCCCGGCGTCCCTCTCCTCTCCCCGCCTCCCTCTCCCCCTGCCGGCCCGGGCCATGCCCCCGGCCCGCCCCCGGCCCCGGGCGGGGCTGCCCCGGCCCCGGCCCCGGCCCCGGCCCCGGCCCCGGGCGTCCCGCCGCGGTCTCGCCTCCGTGCGGCTCTGGCCGTGCTGGCGGTGGCGCTGCTGGGCGGGCATCAGTGCCTGGGGCTGGGGCGGCATCGCCGCCCTTTGGCTCCGCCTGGCCCGAGCCCGGCCCCGGCCCCGACGCAGGGTCCAGACCCGACCCCGGCCCCGACCCCGGCCCCGGCCCCGGCTCCTCCCGGGGCCCGCGGAGGACACAGGCGGCGCGGCCGCTGCCGCCGCCTCCGCTGCGGCTTCCCCGGCCCGAGCTCCGCCGCTCGGCAGCGCGGCCGCCGGCCCCGAGCCGCCGCTGTCCCGTGTCAGGGAGCGAAGGGCTGGCGATGGCCGGCCCGGGGCGCTTGAGGGGCGCTCGGGGGCCGGTGCTGGCCCCGGGCCGAGCGCTGACAGCCGCGTCCCGCCCGCAGGGAAGGCGCAGCGGGGCCTGAAGGAGCAGTACCGGCTGGGCTCGCTGCTGGGGCGCGGCGGCTTCGGCAGCGTCTTCGGCAGCGTCTTCGCGGCCACGCGGCTCTCGGACGGCGCCCCGGTGAGCGGCGGGGCCGGCGGCGGGCAAGGGACGAGGAGGAGCAGGAGGAGGATGGGTGTGGGCAGGGCAGGCGACGAGCTGATCCCGCTGCTGCCCTTGGCTTGCAGGTGGCCATCAAAAGGGTGCCACGGAAGCGCGTGCAGCACTGGGGCGAGCTGGTGAGTGAGCGGGGCCAGCGGCAGAAGCCGGGCCGTGCCGGGCGGGGATGAGCCGAGGCCCGGCAGGGTGGGAGCATTTAGGACGCCTGGAGGGAGAGCGGGCGTGGGGCCAGCGCAGGGCGCAGAGCATCCCAGGCTGGGTGAGGGCTTCCCCACTTCTGGCACGGCATCGGCCCCACTGACGGCATCGTGCTCCTCCCGCAGCCCGACAGCACCAGCGCACCGCTGGAGATCGTGCTGCTGGCCAAGGTGTCCACTGGCTTCCCTAGTATCATCCAGCTGCTGGAGTGGCGTGAATTCCCCAACGACATCGTGATGGTGCTGGAGCGCCCGGAGCGGTGTCAGGACCTGCATCATTTCATTCGGGCCCGGGGCTTCCTGTGCGAGGAGGTGGCGCGGGAGCTGTTCCGCCAGGTGCTGGAGGCCGTGCGGCACTGCACCAGCTGCGGGGTCCTGCACCGCGACATCAAGCCAGCCAACATCCTGGTTGACCTGGCCACCGGGCAGGCCAAACTGATTGACTTTGGCTGTGGCACCTACCTGCAAGACACAGCCTACATTCACTTTGCAGGTGAGCCCACGCAGGGGTGTGCTCCTGGTGCCGGCATCTCATGGCCCAACATCTCACAGCCCAAGCTGGGTGTGGCAGCAGGGATTCTCCCTTTTGCTGCCCTTCATGGCACTGAGATCTCAGCCAAGGTGCTTTTGAGCAGGGCTGGGTGGGGAGGCATCTTCCAGCCCTGCTGGCAGCCTTTGCCCACCACTGTGCCCAGGCCTGGGGCTGGGGCTGGAGCAGCCAGCCCAACAAAAACAGCCGTGGGGGGGGATAGCAGAGAGGGGGGGAGTCCAGAACCTGTGCCCCAGGCAGTTTGGTGTGCAGGTGAGAAAGGGCTTGGACTGCTCCACTCACCTGCTTTGCTTTGGGTTCCTAAAGTTTTCTGGGGCAATGCAGGCAGGGAGGATGAAGGCATGGATTTTCCCCCAGCACTGAGTGGGTTTTTGTCATGATCAGGCCTAGCTGGGGCTTCCACTGCCCTCTTCCAACACCAGTGACTTCTTTTCCAACCCCAAGTCATGACACAAGTCCCAGGTGCTGGCGAGAGGGCAGTGGTCACCCTGTGTGCCACTGGGGCAGCAACGGCACGCCCAGGGATGCTGGGGCCAGGCTCTGGGAGCAGCAGCATCCCCCTGCTGAGCTCCATCTGTATTCCATAGGAACACGCTCATACAGCCCCCCGGAATGGACCCACTTTGGCTGGTACTATGGCAAGCCAGCTACCATCTGGAGCCTGGGCATCGTGCTGCACCAGATGGTCTGCGGGGAGCACCCTTTCAGGAGGGGCCAGAAGATCAGCTGGGACCAGCAGCTCTCGCTGCCACAACGGCTCTCTCCAGGTGCATCCTCTTCTCTGGGCACGGGGGGAATGCCAGTGCTGGCAGACAGCAGCGGGATCGTCAGCATCCCGCTCTGGCAGCTGCTGAGGAGGTGGCACATGTCCTGCTCTCCTGCTCTCCTCCAAAACAGGGAATGGATGGGAAAGCTTAGGCCCAGCTCTGAGCACGTCCAGCATGGCCTGGGCACGGGAATAGTGGGGCAAAGGCAACAGGAGCCTTCTGCAGCTGACCGGCGGTTTCTGGTTTCTGTGCCCAGAGTGCCAAGATCTGATCAGGCGGTGTTTATCCATGCTGGACGTGGAAAGGCCCTCATTAGAAGAGCTGTTGTGTCATCCTTGGATGCAGGATATTCATCTGCCCTAGAAGAAGGGAGAGAGCCACAGGCCCCCTTTGATGCAGGGCCCTGGTAAGTCAGAGCTGCACACATGCCTTGGCAATCAGAAGCAAAGGAAGCCAGACTTTTTGTCCTGCCTGTGTCACTGCCCAGGGCTCATCAGATGGGAACACGCAGCCCTTGTGCTGGAGCTGAGCTGCTCTGCCCAGCACTGGTGGCCGCCATGCAAGCTGGTTTTGCTTGTCCTGGTTCCCGGACAGCTGGGGCCCTGGGCAGATCCCTGACAGCCTGGTCTCACCCCAGGCAAAGAGGAGGAGCCCCTGGAGAAGCTCTACCAGGTGGGGCTGCTGCTGCTGCTGGAGCCTGTGAGGAACACATCAAGGATGACAACCTCTTCCTCCACCTGGCTTCTGGCCAGCTGAAGATGATGGACTTGGATTCTGGCACCTTCTTCCAAGCCAGGCTCCGCAGCGAATTTGCAGATGAGTCCACACCCGGGGAAATGCTCCCAGATTTGGGCATTGCCCAGCCTGGCTGGGAAGCAAAGGTTCCCCCTTTGCTGGGGCGGATGCAGCTGATCCTTCAGTTGGCTGCCCAGCTGCTTTTGGCAGGGCTGGGGGCATGGGCTGGGCT
Source organism: Motacilla alba alba (assembly GCF_015832195.1). NCBI lineage: Eukaryota > Metazoa > Chordata > Aves > Passeriformes > Motacillidae > Motacilla > Motacilla alba. The sequence goes on from NW_024037374.1 coordinate 950,653, forward strand.
GGCTACGAAATGAGAGTGGGCTCCTGGCCCTGCCAACAGCCCCCAGCAGCCACCGTGGCCCGGGCTGGGGCTGGGGCTGGGGCAGCCAGCCCGACACAAACCAACGCCCATGGTGGGAGCAGAGGTGGGACTCCAGAACCTGTGCAGGGGCTGCTTTGCTGTGCAGGCAAGGGAGGGCTTGGGCTGCTCCACTGCCCTTGTGTGCTTTGGGATCACTGTTATTTTGGGGGCAGTGCAGGGGGGAAGGGAGATAGTGAGGGCCTCCCTCACCCGTGGGTGGGTTTTTCCCCAGCATGTTGGGGTTGGGTCTTCCTGAAGCCCCTGAGAGAGATTGTAGTTTTTACCTTTTTTCTTCTTTCCCACTTTTGTCTGTAATCTATTTTCAATAATTTGTTGTTTGTTTTTCTGTAGAGAAGCATTCTAGAACGCCCAGTCAGGATTGGGAAGTGCTTGGGAGCAGCTGTGGTGTGGATGGGCCGTGCCTTTGGAGAAGGCTGAGGACATCGTTTGGGACCAGCTTTTCTTGCAGCCGTGGAGGGCGTGAGGTGGGTCCCTGTCTGCTTGGCAGGGTGGGATCAGAGCTTTTGGGAGATGGCAGCGAGCACAGGAGCATCCTGCTCTGGGCAGCTGCTGAGGAGGTGGATGTGCCCTGGCTGGCTGCAGGCTGGGCACATGTGCTGCCCTCCTGCTCTGCTCCCAAAGGCAGCAGTGCTGGGCAGCTCTGGGCACAGCTCTGGGCACAGCCAGCATGGCCTGGGCACCGCGGGCGGCTGGGACAAGGGGACAGGAGCCCTCAGCTGACGGGCGGTTTCTGGTTTCTCTCCTTGCAGCCGGGCTCTGCGGTTGCTGAGGCTGCTCTGGGCTCTGCCAGGGCTCTGCTGGGCTCAGCCCTGGGCACAGCTGGGCTCGCTCTGCCCTCACAGTGCTCTGACAGCTCTGCATCAGACGAGCCCCTTCCGAGCACAGCGCCTGAGCTTTCTGCTGCAGCAGGTGAGTGAGACTCTTCTGCAGGCCAGGAGATTGCAGCTGAGACACACATCCAATTGGCAAGAGCCCAGACTCTCCACAGTCCCATCTAAACGCCTGGATCTCCACAGGATGTTTTGTCTGTACCATTCTTCCTTCTTTGTTGACAGGAATTGTGCAATTGCCCTTTCTTCCTCCTCTAGAAGTGCCACGAGTGGGCCAAAGCTGGCCAGTGGGCCGTGTTCCTGAGGCAGTGCAGTCTGGAGCTGATGGACAGGGAATTGCCCTTCTGCACTTCCAAACCAGAGCAAAAAGCCGTAAGTGGACTTTGTGTCTCTCAGAAACCCCTGACATTTTCAAAGGGAATGTGCAGCTCATTACCAGGGTGAGAAGGAAGGGTTAAGGGATTTGGGGTTTGACAGAGTTCTGATTCCCAGTTCTGCTTGGAGCGGGAAGGGCACAAAGCAATTTCCTCTTGCTTCAAACACAATTTAAAATAACAATGTTGGAAACAAGGCCCAAAGTCTTTGAAAAGGCTGCTGAGTTCAGTAAGATGGATCCATGCCATCAGCACATTAACAATGTAAATAACTAAGTTCTCTTTTTAAAAAAGATAATTTACCTCTTAATTCAAAGTTAAAGAAGTTTTTTCACTAACACTTGGGTTTAATTTATCTAGGTTTTTTTTCTTTTTTTTTCCCTTTAAATAGAAAACGTCCTATAAAAGGAATGTCCTTTGCTCCTGGTTCCCGTGTGGAGCAGCTCCCTTCCTCCTGGCTGAGCTGCTCAGGCAGAGCCCGGCAGCTCCTGGCCCTGCAGGGCTGAGGCTTTTCCCCGTTGCTGGGCACAGACTGATGGAGCAGCACTGCAGAACACGGGGGCACACACAGAGGGACCAGCAGCAGCTGCCTTTGCCCACCTGAGGCTCCAAGGCCCAAAGTCTGAGCAGCCAGGGCTGGAAGAGACTCGCAGGCTCCCTGGTGGCTGTGCTGCCCCACTTGTGCCTGGCCCAGCTCTGCTTGGGGTGGAGGGAGAACAAGGGGCAGCTCCCTCCCAGCCCCAGCCCAGGGACCCCTCCAGCCCCGGGCCTTGGGGCACTGTCAGCACCCGCTGCTCCAGCCACCGCTTCTGCTGGCCCTGACAGCAACACCCAAACTGGGGCTGATCCCCAGGGAGCAGCAGCAGGGCCTGGATCTGATCCCTGACTCTGGGCCAGGGCTGCACAAATGACCCCACAGCAGCAGCAGCAGCAGCAGCTCATGGAGCTGACTTTCAGCACAGCCCCTGCCACTCTTGCCTGCCGTGTGCAGCGGTGTCACAGCAGCCTGAGGCACCTGGGAGCCCCCAGTGCCAGCAGGGACTTGAGATGGCAGCCCTGGGCTCCTGGAGGTTGTGCAAGGAACGGAGCTGGGGACTCCCTGTCCATGGGCAGCTTCCAGATGGAAAAGGCTGCTGTGCCCAGGCAGCTCCAAGGGCACAGAAAGGAGGGTCTCGACCACTGGATCTGTGCCAGTCCCACAGTCCTGGGCAGCAGCCAGCGAGCCCTGGGGGAACAGAGGGCACAGCAAGAGGGACAAAAGCAGGCAAGGTCAGAGACTGGGAAGAGCCAGACCTGGGAGCAGAACAGCTGCTCCATTGCACTCATGGAGAAAGCTCTTGGCTGGTTCAAAGCACTGAAAGGCATGAGGGGCAGAGAGGAGGCCACAGCAACCAATGCTCCTGTTTCCACACCCTCCCCTCCTTTCTGTGTCCCAGAAGGAATTGGATGGACTGTATTCGTCTCTCCGAGTCGTCTTGTTCAGCAGGAGCAGCTTGGCACCAGGAGCTGAAGGAGCTGAAGCCTCAGGCCACAAGAGCTGGGCAAGAGGAAACTTTGTGACCAAAGTAATGCTGCTAACATGGCCCTAACTGAATCCAGCAGATGGAATTATGGAATTATAGACTCTTTCCTGTTGGAAAAGAACTCTGAGCTGCTCCAGTCCAGCCGGTCACCCAGCAGTGTCAAGCCCAGCACTAAAGCCCGTCCCTGCAGTGCCAAGGCCTGGACAACAGCCCTGAGTGAGGCCTGGACAGCAGGCCCTGGGCCAAAGGTGACCTCTGGATGAACCTGCCAACCAAAGGTTATCTTTGTATCTGCTCACTAATGCAATGTGCATGGTCATTAGCACTGTGATAGATGTAGCCACTCCTTAGTGAAACATGTATTGACCTTTCTGCATTTAGAAGCCAGACAAGGCCATGAAATCCAAATTCAGGCCTTGTTTGGGGCTGTATGGTCAAAGTCAGCTGCCTTGGTTCCTCCTTGGGCCCTGGCCAGGCTTTGGGTGGAACCCAAGAGGAGGATGAAAGCAGCTGTTCCCACACTAGCAGTGTTGTCAGTTTGTTCATTCAGCACTGTCAGAGCTGGGCCCTCTCACAGCGGGCTTGGAGCCTCCCCTGTGGCTGGAGGCACCTGCAGCAATCCCAGTGCCCAGGAGTGGCTCTGCAGCCCTTGGCTGTGACAGCTTCCCCCCGCTGCTGTGTGCATCTGGGGGATGGCAAAGGCTGAGGGGGACTGGTGCTGGATCTTTCTGAATCACTGCAGGCAATCCTTGGTGGTGATGACTGGGTGCATTGCTGAGCTGCTCCTTCTGGGATTCTTTGCAGGTTTGCATTACAAGAAATCACACAATTCCTGAACTTGGTGTCTGTGTCTTTGGTGCTGACTCTGCCCACCAGAAAAAGACACTGTGGGGCCACAGAGGCAGAGGTGCCTTGGGACACTGTGGGGCCTCGTGTGACCAAGGGGACCAGAGTGACACTGTGGGGCCACATGGAACCATGGAGATCATTCTGAGGCTGCAGGGACTCGTATAACCAAGGGTCCATTGTTTTCCTCTCCCTGCCCCTGCACCAGCCCACCTGAGCAGCCCAGCCCTGCCTGGTCCTGCAGCAGGAACTGGAGGCACTGGAGGTCAGGGACAGCCACTCTGTGTCTGGAATGCTCAGCAGGTGCTCAGCTCGGGCAGCTCCTGCAGCCCCAGGGCCAGCCCCGCTGCCCAGCACAGCAGCACAGAGTTGGCCCCGGGGCTCCTCAGGCAGCTCCTGCTGGCCCAGGGACAGGGCAGCCTCTTGCCAGGGCTCCTCTGCACACCCACGGGCTCCTGCTCTGCTCCTGGCACATGCCAGCTGCCCCCAGAGCCTTTGCCAGGGGAACACGTCTGTGCTGGCCTGAGCAGCCGTTGCTGCAGCCCCTGCCCTGCTCCCCAGAGCCCCGAGCTGGGGCTGCTGCTCTGCAGAGCTCGGGGGCTGTGCTGCCCGGGGCCCTGGGCTGCCTCTGCTGGGCTCTGCTGCTCAGCCTGGCACACAGAGGCAGCTGATGCTGCTCCCTGCACTGACCCCCTCCCACACAGGCTCTGCGGGGCCATGGAGGGGCCTCAGAGGTGCCTGCCTTGTGCCAGGGCTGCCAGATGGGCTTGGGGCTGCCCTGGATCCTCCTGGGGGAGTTCCCTGAGGTCAGAGGAGTCAGTGCCCGGACTCCTTTCCCTGGGCCTGCTGTGTCCCCTGGGCTGCAGAGCTCTCCTGGCTCACAGCAGACATTCAGTCCTTGATCTCAGGTGGCCCCACCCTGGCCAGCCCTGTGCCCAGTGAGCTCCACTCCCTGCTGGTCCCTGGCACACTCTGTCCCTGCAGGTCCCCTGTGTTCTTCTGGCAGCTCCCAAGGCCCTCTGGACAAACATTCCCCTGCCATCAGCCCTGGCACAAGCTGCAGAGCCCCAGGAAGGTTCAGCACAGACCATTCACCAGCTGATGGGCACTGGCCACGCACAAGCAAAACCTGACCCAGACCTGAGTCCCCTGAAGGCCACCCTGGGACCCTGATCTCATCCCACGGAGCCCTGGGAGAACAAGGAACACAAGGAGCCTCCTCAGAGTCTGTTCCTTGGGCCTGTTCCTGAGAGTGGCTCTGGAGGAGAGCGAAGCCTTCCTGCCCTGCCCTCAGGAGATGCCCTTTGCTGACGGAGCTGCTGTGCTGTGTCCCAGCTGTGTCCCAGCAGTGCCCGTGGCCTGTCCCTGCCCGTGGTCACTGCGGGGACACGCAGCAGGACAGTGACCCAGCTGCCAGAGCACTCTGGCCTTACAGCCACAGCAGGGCTGGGAAGGAGAGGGTGGAGTTGGGCAGGGCAGATGTGGGAAGAGCCAGGGCCACTGTCCCTGGCTGTGCTGCTGTGCTGGCAGTCTCTTCCCTCCACCTCTACCCACAGGCACTGCCCCTGCAGGGACAGAGAAGGGCTGAGGAAATGCCTTGCACAGACAGGTCAGGACAGTCACTTGTTTTTATTCAAATGCACAGGGAACAAACCGCTTGCAAGTCTTTGTGTTTCAAAAGGAAGGTAGATATTAATGTAGAAATGCTACGAGTAATACTACAGTATTTTTAACAAATACTACAGCAATAGAAAAAAAAAGTACCCATAGTAAAAAATAGACAAAGGGGGGGAAAGTCTGAGATTGTGAAGAGTTACATTCTGAAAGCTCTGCAGCAGAAAAGAGAGTTTAATGCTTCTGAAGATACAGTCATCATTTTTCTCATGCCATCCTTGAGCTCCTGGTTCCTCAGGCTGTAGATGAGGGGGTTCAGGGCTGGAGGCACCACCGAGTACAGAACTGACAGGGCCAGATCCAGGGATGGGGAGGACATGGAAGGGGGCTTCAGGTAGGCAAATGTGCCAGTGCTGATAAACAGGGAGAGCACAGCCAGGTGAGGGAGGCAGGTGGAAAAGGCTTTGTGCCGTCCTTGTACCTGCTCAGAGGGGATCCTCAGCACGGCCCTGAAGATCTGCACATAGGAGAAAACAATGAACACAAAACAAGCAAAATATAGAAGAGCACTCAGCACAAAAAGCCCAAGTTCCCTGAGTTTGGAGTGTGAGCAGGAGAGCTTGAGGATGTGTGGGATTTCACAGAAGAACTGGCCCAGGGCATTGCCATGGCACAGGGGCAGGGAAAATGTATTGGCTGTGTGCATGAGAGCAGTGAGAAAGGCACTGGCCCAGGCAGCTGCTGCCATGTGGGCACAAGCTCTGCTGCCCAGGAGGGTCCCGTAGTGCAGGGCTTTGCAGATGGACACGTAGCGGTCGTAGCACATGATGGTCAGGAGGGAAAACTCTGCTGAGATGAAAAACACTAAAATAAATAACTGAGCAACACATCCTGAGTAGGAGATGGTGCTGGTGTCCCAGAGGGAATTGTGCATGGCTTTGGGGACAGTGGTGCAGATGGAGCCCAGGTCGCTGAGGGCCAGGTTGAGCAGGAAGAAGAACATGGGCGTGTGCAGGTGGTGGCCGCAGGCTACGGCGCTGATGATGAGGCCGTTGCCCAGGAGGGCAGCCAGGGAGATGCCCAGCAAGAGGCAGAAGAGCAGGAGCTGCAGCTGCCGCCTGTCTGCCAATGCCAGCAGGAGGAAGTGGCTGATGGAGCTGCTCTTGGACATTTGCTGTCTCTGGCCATGGGGAGCTGTTCAGGGAGGACACAGTGAGAAGTCAGAGGAGACTTTCCTGAGCAATGTCCCAGCCCTTTCTCCCAGCCCTGCCCCTGCCTCTCTGTTCAGCCCAGTTTTCCTTTTCTCAGAGCCCTTCCTTCAGCCCCGTGCCTGGAGCTCTGCTGGGATCTGGCCCCGCTGCTGTGATGAGCAGGGGCTCTGCCCATGGACACCGAGGGGTCAGCTCTGCTCTGCAGCAGTGAGGTCATGGGAATGGGGACAGGGGCCAGGCCTGGGCTTGGATTTCATCAGCCCAAACTGCTCCTGAGGCTGAGGAGCTGGGAAGCATCTCCTGTCCCAGGGCTAAGGAGCCATGATGGCCAAAGGCAGTTGGAGAGGGTTTCCTGCTGTGCCCAGGGAGAACTGTGCAATGCAAGAGCCTTGGCTGTAGCTCAGTGAAGGCTGAGGGGAGCTGCTCTGTCGCTCCATCTGTCCCCAGCTGCCCCTTCTGAGATCCAGGGCAGTCCCTGGGTTCCCCTGAAAACCAGCCTGACACAGCTGAGAGCAGAGGCACCCACAGCAGAGCAAAGTGGCTCAGCCTGTCTCAGAGTGTCAGCCCCCCTCCTGGCCAAGGACACTCCTGTCCCCCAGTGTCCCTGGAGGCAGCTCACAGCTTGGATGGCATCCCGGGGACACCCCAAGGCTCCTGTCCATGGCACTGCTTGAGGAGAGTCGGCTCATTGCCAGCCTCCCAGGCTGCCCTGCCCAGAGCTCCCCAGGCACAGGGAGCTGGGACACCCCAGTGCTGTGCTCAGCCTGCACAGGAGGAGCCCAAGGGCTGGGCCTGACCCTGCAGCTGGAGCTGCCATTCCAGAGAGCCCCTCAGCACTGCCAGGAGCACCTGGGCAAGGCAAGGAGAGAGAGAGCCGGGCCTGGGGAAAAGCCTTTCCCTGCCCAGCCCTGCCCAGCCCCTGCCAGGCAGCACCAGGGCAGGACAGTGGCCCTCAGGCCCTGGTCAGCAGGGAATGGGCACACGGCCGGAGAGATGCCCTTCATCTCTGGAGCTGCTCTGCCGGCCCAGGAGGGACTGAGGGCCCCGAGCCCCCGGGCTGAGGGCTGTGCTGGCTGGGAGGGGACACAAGAGCCGGGCTGCTCAGGGCAGTGTCTGCCCTGCAGGGCAGGGCTGGCAGGTGCCACATGTGCCCTGCAGCAGGGCTTCCCTCCCTCCCTCCCTGCCCACGGCTCTGCTGCTGGAGCTGTCCCAGCCCCAGCTGCTCCTGTGGCCCCGGGCTCCTTCCCTGCCAGAGCTGCCAGAGCCCAGCCCAGCCCCTGGGCCAGCTCTGCCCTGCAGCTGCTCGGCCCTGCAGGGATTAAGGAACAGCTCCCCCAGCCTGGGCACCCTGGAAGGCTGGTGCTGCATGGATCTGGAGGCTGGGCAGGTGCAGGCACTTGCTGAGCTTCCCAGGAACCCTCAGTGTGATGGTTCAAGAGCCTCAGCCCCTGCTCTGCCCTGCACAGCTGAGTTTCCATTGCCACCAAGCTGAGCCAGGGAAAATTGGGAGCACAGATTCAGGAAAGCAGAGACCCCAGCAGAAAACTCCTGCCCTGAACAGGCTCATGACAAGTCCCCTCAGAAATGAGCTGGGCATGGGCTGGAGCTCTGAGCATCCCTGGCCCACACAGCACCCTCTCCAGAGCAGCAGTCACTAGCAGGAGTCACTCCTTGCACCCACAGCTGCCCTGCCCCGTCCATGGGGAGCTGCCAGGCAGGCTGAGAGCTGCCCCTGGCAGGTGGCACATGCCCTGGGCTGGCCAAGAGCCCTGAGGGCTGCAGGAGCTGCTCTGCAGGACAGCCCTGGGCAGCCCTGGCTGCAGCCCCAGCTTCACCCCCTGCAGTCGTCCCTGGCAGCAGGAGCCGTCCTGCCCTGTCCCTCTGACGGTGCCCAGGGCAGCCCCGCTCTGCAGCACATCCTCCCCCAAAGCAGCAACGGCAGCAGAGCCATCCTTACAGTCACATCAGTGCTGTCCTGGCTCAGCTTCAGCAGATCCCAGCAGCCAGAGACTGACTGTGCCAGAAGTGCTGAAGATTTCTCCCTGAATGAGCTCAGAATTGTCCTTGCAGCTGCTTTGAGCCTCTGTCTGCTTCACTGCTCTCAGGTTCCTGCAGGCAGCGCCCTCAGCCCTGCTGGGCTGGGAGAGGAGCTGCTCCTCAGGAGAAATGTCTTTTTGAAGCTCTTCTTCAGAAGAGCTCTTCTTCTTCAGGTTGCCAGGAGCTGCCTCTGTGCCAGCAGCCCGGCCCAGCTCAGCAGCACAGACACAGCACAAGGACTTTAATGACCCTCTCGGGGCTTTGCTGTTGATTACATCAGATTCATTCCCTGAGTGTCTTCAAAAAACTTCTCAAGAACTCACAATCACATTAAAACTCCAAAGTTTCTTGAAGTTTTAATAAGTCCCACTGAGAAAGTGTCCCCAGGCTCCAGTTAGAGCAGAACACTGGAGGCAGTGATGGCAGCTGGGGACAAGCAAGGGAAAGGTGTCCCTGGTGCTGAGCAAAGCTGGATGTGTTTCAGGAATGCAAAGGGCCAAGGCCTGAGCCCCAGCCCCTGGCAAGGCAGATCCTGTCCCTCCCTCCTTGCTCAGGGCTCTTCCCGGGATGGCACTGGCGTGTGGGGATGGGCAATGCCAAGGGCAGGACCATGGGGCGGCCCCTGCCAGGCTGCTGAGCAGGGACAAGGAGGCAATGAGGCCCCAGCGCTGCAAGGGTCACTTGTCCCCTCGTGGCCTCAGGCCCAGGGCCAGCAGCCATGGCCAAAGTGCTGCCCAAGTTGGCTCGGTCAGGGCCCTGCAGCTGCTGCCCATCCCTGTGCCCTCTGCAGCCCAGGCTGTCCTACGGTGTCCCTGCCCTGCGCCTCTGTCCCTGCAGGCTGTCCTCATCCCCCGGCCGCCCCACCTGGCTGGCCCCTTCCTTTGCTGACAGCTCTGCCTCCTGCCTGCCTCTGCCTGCCCACACAAAGCCTTGGGCTGGCCCAGACTCCTTCTGGGGCATGTGTTGCACCACAGCCCTTCCCTGGCAGAGAAATTCCTTTCTTCCTTGGTCCAGTCTGGACCTCCCCAGCTGCAATTTAAATTAATTTTTTTTCCTCCCTGTTTTTTATTCTGTCAAAAGGATCCACCATCTCTGAAACTGCCCTTCAATCCCTCCCAGGGCTCTCGTCTGCTGTCCTCCGTCTCCACCCCACTGAGCACAGAGCTCCTTTGTCCCCAAACAGAGGCAGTCACCAGAGGCCAAGGCAAGCCAGAGCTCTCTGTCCTTGCAACCCTTGGACATGTGGGGAGTTTTGGGGGTGGAATTCCATTGCAGCCATGGGTTCCTGGACCAGAATGACAGTTCTTCTCCACAGGAAGGAAAAGGCAGTGCCTCAGTTTTTCAAAGGCAGATTCAAAGCAGCCCCAAGGAGGCCAAGGCCAGCCAGACCTCTTTGTCTTGGCAGCTTTTGTCTGGGAGCAATCCTTGGATAGAGGGAATTTGGGAAGCCTAACCAACCCCACTTTTGTCCATGGGTGCCTGGAGCAGAATGACAGTTGTTTTCCATAGGAAGGGAAGTACAGAGCCCCAGTGTTTCACAGGCAGATGAGAGCTGGCCCTCAGGAAGCCAAGGGAACCTAGACAGCCCTGGCAGCTTTTGTCTGGGAGCCATCCTTGGATAGAAGGAATTTTGGAGGCAGATTCCCAATTTTGGCCATAGACACCTGGACTTCAAAGATGTTTTTTCCGATGGAAAGAAAAGCACATCCCTCCAGTGTTTTGAAGGCAGGTAGGAGGTGGCCCCCAAGATGCCAAGGCCATCCAGAGCTGTCTTTGCTGGCAGGTTTCATATGGGAACAATCTTTGGATGTAATCAAATATGGAGGTAGAATCCCAATTTTGGCCATGAACCCCTGGAGGAGTGGGAGAGTTCTTTCCCACAGGAAGGAAAGCACAGAACTCCAGAGTTTTAGGGGCTGATGAGAAGCAACCCTCAACATGTCCAGGTCCAAGCTGGACCAGTCAAGCCAAGCCAAGCAGATCTGTTCCATGTTCTTGGATCCTTGGGGCCCTGCAGCATCACAATTGCCCCTTGGTTCCATGAGGCCCCGTAGTATCACAAGAGATCTTTGTTTCCATGAGGCCCAGTGATATAACAATGGTCTCCTTGGCTCCACAGGGGCACAATGGCCCCTTGCTTCCATGAGGCCTTGCCGTGTCTCACAATGGTCCCTTGGTTCTATTGGGCTCCCCAGAATCACAATGGCTCCTTGGTTCTACATGGCCTGGCTGTGTCACACTGGCCCCTTGCTTCCATGGGGACCCACAGTGTCACAATGGCCCCCTGCTGCCATGAGACCTCACAGTGTCACAGTGGTTGCCTTGGCTCTATGAGGCCCTGCGGTGTCACACTGGCCCCTTGGTGCCATGGGCACTCAGAGTGCCAGAATGGTCCCATTGCTTCCATGAGGCCCTGCAGTGTCACAATGGCTCCTTGCTTCCACAAGGCCCTGCAGAGCCCCTTGATTCAACGAGGCCTCAAAGTGTCAGGATGGTCTCCAGTCTGGAGGCCCTGGGGGGCATCCCCTAAGTTCGGGAGACAAAGCAGCTTCCCTCCAAGCTGTTTGACCCTACTGGCTCCTTCCCTCGCTCCTGTGTCCCTGGGACAATCCCTCCCTATTGCCTGACTGGCACTCTTGGTACTGCCCCCAGAGCAGGCGCAGCCCGAGTTCCCCTGAGGGGAGAGAAAGCTGCACCCTGAATGTGTGTGTGCCTTGGGCCTGAACATCTTACTGGGCGGCTGAATTAACATCTGTGGATATTATGCAAAGGCCCTTTTTGCTTCTTTACCCTGGACTTTCCTAGCAGCAACTCAGGCTGCACCACTCCAGGATTCCATGAGGCCCTGCAGAGTGCCAAGGGCACCTTGCTTCCATGAGGCCCTGAAATATGGAATGGCCCCTTGATTCCACTGGGCTTCTCACTGGTACACGAGTTCTTAGTTCCACGGAGCCCTGCAGTGTCACAGTGGCCCCTTGGTTCCAAAGGGTCCCAAACTGTTGTAATGTTCTCCATGGTTCCATGAGGTCCCACAATGGCACAGTGGACTTTTGGTTCCATGAGCTTTCATACGCTCAGCAACAGCCTCCTTGGTTCCGCAGTGTCATAACTGACCCGTGGTTCCATGAGGTGCCTGGCCTCCCACAGCCTCTCACAGACCCTTTTCCCCCACAAGGTCCCTAATAGCCCTTCATGGCCCCTCAGAGCCCCTCATGGCCCCTCAAGTCTCCTCATGGCCCCTCATGACCCTTCACAGCTCATGGCCCCTCACAGCCCCTCACAGCCGCTCATGGCCCCTCACAGCCCCAGGCGTGGGGCTCCTCCCAAAGGAGACGGCTCGGGCCCTGCTTGTTCTCCTTTGATTTTGGTCCCTTCACAGCGAGCAGTAAAGAAAGGCTGAAATGGAGCCTTTCCCCAGCGTTCCCCTCTGGGTTCATTGCGGGCTGAAGCCCCAGCGCCACCATCCCTGCAGCCCCCAGGCCTTTGCTGTCCCCCCGAGCCCGTTCCCTGTCCCCGAGTCCCGCCCGGCTCTGGCAGCAGCAGCAGCCGCAGCGCAGGGGGCGCCGGCCCAGCCCAGCCGGGGCTCCCGGGCAGCAGCAGCAGCAGCGCCGGCCCCTTCCCACCTGCTCCTGCCTCGGCTCACAAGGGCTTTTTCCAGCTCAGTTCTGGACTAGAGCAGCAAGCACCCACACACAGCCCTGACTCCTCAGGGCCCGCCTGTGCTGCCCTGACCCAGCCTTCAGGGAAAGAAAGGATCCGCTTCCAGCGCTGTTTTCAGCACTCTTTTACTCACCCTGAGCTGACAGCAGCAGGCTGCTGGTGCCTTTGCCTTGAGAATTGGAGATCCTGACTGCTCTTGTCCCTCTTCTGCTTGCCATTTGAATTTTATCTGTAAAACTGCAATTGCTTTTTTGATCAGTGCTACTGAGAGTGCTTTTGAGATGGGGAACTAAGGCTTTTTGTCACAGGCATCATGATTAGCAGATCTTGAAATGCTCTCAAGTCCCTGAGCACAAAGTCAAGGAGAATTCAAGCCACACAGGCCACATTTGCAGTGCTCAAACACAGCCTTGTTGCTGCTGCTGCTGAAATAGAATCATCTGACAGAGGCCATCACAGAAATTGCCTCTGGAGTGTCACATGAAATGAAAAAATCCACCAGGGAAAGAAAAACCAGAACTTCTTGACTCCCTTCACTGCTTCTTCTGAGCAGCAGCAGAAAATGGAGATGCCCAGAGGTATTTCCAGCTGCTGCTGATCCCAGCTGCAGCCCAGCCTGCTGCCCAGTCCCAGCGGGAAGCTGAGCCCAGCCCGGGGAGCTCCCGCAGTGTCGGGAGCTCAGCGCACGCGGGGCCAGGCCCAGAGCCCCGGGCACGGCCGCCCATTGCGGAATGTCCTGATGCCCAAACCTCCTGCTCCTGCCACACAGCACCCAGCCTTGCTTTTCGTGAACTGATTGTACTCTTGATTTATATCAGTGCATGAGATGTAGAAGCATCTGAACTCAACACAGAAACAAACTCCCCCTGCCAGCCCATTTTCATCTTCTAGATCACTTTCAAGCTGTCCATGGGCATGATGGAATGATTATCACACAACTCTCCACTTCTGGCTGCAGCCTCTGGAGATTCTTTCTCTGCATTCACTCAGGCTTGCATTCCCTGACAATTCCTGGGAGCCTGTCATGTTTTCTTAGGGTAGAACAGTAACAATGAAAACTTTACCAATGCCACAACTCCCCAGCCCACAAGGAAAAGAAAGAACAAGCTGTAAAGTTTTTTAAATATTTGTCCTGCTTTGCTGCAAGAGTCATGCTGCACGCACGGTGTGGAAAACAAGAGAAGCTGCAGTTGGTGACACATCTGGTGACAGAAGCTGCACCTGGTTCTCCAGGAAAGGCGCTTGGAAAGAGCAAACAGGACTGTGGAGAAGCAGCAGCAGCGAAAGCAGTGAAGGAAGCGACTTTATTAACTCCCTCTTGCTCGTCCTCTCCCACTCCTGCAGTCCCGCACCCTGTCCCGGTCTCCCTTTACCAGTGTCCCCTCCTCTCCCGGCCTCTCTCTCCCCCTGCTGGGCCCTAAACCAGCACAAACAGTCTCAAGGAAAACTTCACCAGTGGCACAACTCCCCAGCCCAGCAGGAAAAGAAAGGACATGTCAAGTGCTCCAAACATTTCTCCTGCTTTGCTGCAAAAGTCCTGCTGCGCACACAGTGCAGTGTGGAAAGCCAAGAGAAGCTGCAGCTGCTGGCAAATCTTGGGACAGAAGCTCGCCCTTGTTCTGCATGAGAGGTTCTTGAGAAGAGCAGACAGGAGAAGATTGCTGGAAAACTGAAACAGCTTTCCAGGAAATGAAATGAAAATGGAAAGAAACAATCCAAGATATTTTATTTCTTTCTATGCTCCCCTTTTCCATCTTGCACTGCTTCTCCATCCCATTCATTCCAAATGCACCTCACCTCTAAGATCAGTGACTTGGCGAGTTTTAGACACTCTAAAATACCTGGAGCCACACACAGTTTGCCTTCCCCTGTTGTCACTGGAAAGCAACACTGGCGATGTAAGGGCAGTGCTTGGCTCAGGCAGGAATCCTCCAGCAAGGGAATGTGCCCGACAGTGTTTGAGGCTCAGCAAGGCCAATGCAGAGCAGGCAGCGAGGGGATTGCTGTGCCAGTGTGCGGGAGTCAGGGCTCTGCATGTGGGCTCAAGGCTGCAAAGCTGCCGTGTTTGGACAGAGCAAGGGGCTGTCCCGGGGCGCGCGGGGCTCGGCCGTGGGGCTCGTGGGGCGAGCGGGGAACGGACACGCGGACAAACGGCCCCGGGGCTTCAGTTGCAGCGGCGGCAGCGGCGGCAGCAGCAGCAGCGGAAGCGGCGGCAGCAAAAGCAGCGACTATACATCACTCTTTCTCTTTCTCTTTCTCTATTTCTCTTTCTGTCCCTTTCCCGCTGTCGGGCACCCTTCTCTCGGTGTCCGTCTCCCGGCGTCCCTCTCCTCTCCCCGCCTCCCTCTCCCCCTGCCGGCCCGGGCCATGCCCCCGGCCCGCCCCCGGCCCCGGGCGGGGCTGCCCCGGCCCCGGCCCCGGCCCCGGGCGTCCCGCCGCGGTCTCGCCTCCGTGCGGCTCTGGCCGTGCTGGCGGTGGCGCTGCTGGGCGGGCATCAGTGCCTGGGGCTGGGGCGGCATCGCCGCCCTTTGGCTCCGCCTGGCCCGAGCCCGGCCCCGGCCCCGACGCAGGGTCCAGACCCGACCCCGACCCCGACCCCGACCCCGGCCCCGACCCCGGCCCCGGCCCCGGCTCCTCCCGGGGCCCGCGGAGGACACAGGCGGCGCGGCCGCTGCCGCCGCCTCCGCTGCGGCTTCCCCGGCCCGAGCTCCGCCGCTCGGCAGCGCGGCCGCCGGCCCCGAGCCGCCGCTGTCCCGTGTCAGGGAGCGAAGGGCTGGCGATGGCCGGCCGGGGCGCTTGAGGGGCGCTCGGGGGCCGGTGCTGGCCCCGGGCCGAGCGCTGACAGCCGCGTCCCGCCCGCAGGGAAGGCGCAGCGGGGCCTGAAGGAGCAGTACCGGCTGGGCTCGCTGCTGGGGCGCGGCGGCTTCGGCAGCGTCTTCGCGGCCACGCGGCTCTCGGACGGCGCCCCGGTGAGCGGCGGGGCCGGCGGCGGGCAAGGGACGAGGAGGAGGAGGAGAAGGATGCTGGGTGTGGGCAGGGCGGACGGCGAGCTGATCCCGCTGCTGCCCTTGGCTTGCAGGTGGCCATCAAAAGGGTGCCACGGAAGCGCGTGCAGCACTGGGGCGAGCTGGTGAGTGAGCGGGGCCAGCGGCAGAAGCCGGGCCGTGCCGGGCGGGGATGAGCCGAGGCCCGGCAGGGTGGGAGCCTTTGGGACGCCTGGAGGGAGAGCGGGCGTGGGGCCAGCGCAGGGCGCAGAGCATCCCGGGCTGGGTGAGGGCTTCCCCACTTCTGGCACGGCATCGGCCCCACTGACGGCATCGTGCTCCTCCCGCAGCCCGACGGCACCAGCGCACCGCTGGAGATCGTGCTGCTGGCCAAGGTGTCCGCTGGCTTCTCCGGGGTCGTCCAGCTGCTGGAGTGGCGTGAATTCCCCAACGACATCGTGATGGTGCTGGAGCGCCCGGAGCGGTGTCAGGACCTGCAGCATTTCATTCGGGCCCGGGGCTTCCTGTGCGAGGAGGTGGCGCGGGAGCTGTTCCGCCAGGTGCTGGAGGCCGTGCGGCACTGCACCAGCTGCGGGGTCCTGCACCGCGACATCAAACCAGGCAACATCCTGGTTGACCTGGCCACCGGGCAGGCCAAACTGATTGACTTTGGCTGTGGCACCTACCTGCAAGACACAGCCTACATTCACTTTGCAGGTGAGCCCACGCAGGGGTGTGCTCCTGGTGCCGGCATCTCATGGCCCAACATCTCACAGCCCAAGCTGGGTGTGGCAGCAGGGATTCTCCCTTTTGCTGCCCTTCATGGCACTGAGATCTCAGCCAAGTTGCTTTTGAGCAGGGCTGGGTGGGGAGGCAGCTTCCAGCCCTGCTGGCAGCCTTTGCCCACCACTGTGCCCAGGACTGGGGCTGGGGCTGGAGCAGCCAGCCGGACAAAAACAGCCGTGGGTGGGGGTAGCAGAGAGGGGGGGTCCAGAACCTGTGCCCCAGGCAGTTTGGTGTGCAGGTGAGAAAGGGCTTGGACTGCTCCACTCACCTGGTTTGCTTTGGGTTCCTAATATTTTTGGGGCAATGCAGGCAGGGTGGATGAAGGCATGGTTTTTCCCCCAGCACTGAGTGGGTTTTTGTCATGGTCGGGCCTTGCCGGGGCTTCCACTGCCCTCTTCCAACACCAGTGGCTTCTCTTCCAGCCCCAAGTCATGACACAAGTCCCAGGTGCTGGTGAGAGGGCAGTGGTCACCCTGTGTGCCACTGGGGCAGCCCCCAGACGCCCAGGGATGCTGGGGCCAGGCTCTGGGAGCAGCAGCATCCCCCTGCTGAACTCCATCTGTATTCCATAGGAACACGCTCATACAGCCCCCCGGAATGGACCCACTTTGGCTGGTACTACGGCAAGCCAGCTACCATCTGGAGCCTGGGCATCGTGCTGCACCAGATGGTCTGCGGGGAGCACCCTTTCAGGAGGGGCCAGAAGATCAGCTGGGACCAGCAGCTCTGGCTGCCACAACGGCTCTCTCCAGGTGCATCCTCTTCTCTGGGCACGGGGGGAATGCCAGTGCTGGGAGACAGCAGCGGGCTCGTCAGCATCCCGCTCTGGCAGCTGCTGAGGAGGTGGCACATGTCCTGCTCTCCTGCTCTCCTCCAAAACAGGGAATCGATGGGAAAGCTTAGGCCCAGCTCTGAGCACCTCCAGCATGGCCTGGGCACGGGAATAGTGGGGCAAAGGCAACAGGAGCCTTCTGCAGCTGACCGGCGGTTTCTGGTTTCTGTGCCCAGAGTGCCAAGATCTGATCAGGCGGTGTTTATCCATGCTGGACGTGGAAAGGCCCTCATTAGAAGAGCTGTTGTGTCATCCTTGGATGCAGGATATTCATCTGCCCTAGAAGAAGGGAGAGAGCCACAGGCGCCCTTTGATGCAGGGCCCTGGTAAGTCAGAGCTGCACACATGCCTTGGCAATCAGAAGCAAAGGAAGCCAGACTTTTTGTCCTGCCTGTGTCACTGCCCAGGGCTCATCAGATGGGAACACGCAGCCCTTGTGCTGGAGCTGAGCTGCTCTGCCCAGCACTGGTGGCCGCCATGCAAGCTGGTTTTGCTTGTCCTGGTTCCCGGACAGCTGGGGCCCTGGGCAGAACCCTGACAGCCTGGTCTCACCCCAGGCAAGGAGAAGGAGCCCCTGGAGAAGCTCTACCAGGTGGGGCTGCTGCTGCTGCTGGAGCCAGCGAGGAGCGCATCAAGGATGACAACTTCTTCCTGCACCTGGCTTCTGGCCAGCTGAAGATGATGGACTTGGATTCTGGCACCTTCTTCCAAGCCAGGCTCCCCAGCGAATTTGCAGATGAGTCCACACCCAGGGAAATGCTCCCAGATTTGGGCATTGCCCAGCCTGGCTGGGAAGCAAAGGTTCCCCCTTTGCTGGGGCGGATGCAGCTGATCCTTCAGTCGGCTGCCCAGCTGCTTTTGGCAGGGCTGGGGGGGCATGGGCTGGGCTGGCTAGGAAATGGGAGTGGGCTCCTGGCCCTGCCAACAGCCCCCAGCAGCCACCGTGGCCCGGGCTGGGGCTGGGGCTGGGGCAGCCAGCCCGACACAAACCAAGGCCCATGGTGGGAGCAGAGGTGGGACTCCAGAACCTGTGCAGGGGCTGCTTTGCTGTGCAGGCAAGGAAGGGCTTGGGCTGCTCCACTGCCCTTGTGTGCTTTGGGATCACTGTTATTTTGGGGGGCAGTGCAGGGGGAAGGGAGATAGCGAGGGCTTCCCTCACCCGTGGGTGGGTTTTTCCCCAGCATGTCGGGGTTGGGCCTTCCTGAAGCCCCTGATAGCGATACAATTTTTAACTTTTTTTCTTGTTTCCCAGTTTTGTCTGTAATCTATTTTCAATAATTTGTTGTTTGTTTTTTGTAGAGAAGCATTCTAGGACGCCCAGTCAGGATCGGGAAGTGCTTGGGAGCAGCTGCGGTGTGGATGGGCCGTGCCCTTGGAGAAGGCTGAGGACATCGTTTGGGACCAGCTTTTCTTGCAGCCGTGGAGGGCGTGAGGTGGGTCCCTGTCTGCTTGGCAGGGTGGGATCAGAGCTTTTGGGAGATGGCAGCGAGCACAGGAGCATCCTGCTCTGGGCAGCTGCTGAGGAGGTGGATGTGCCCTGGCTGGCTGCAGGCTGGGCACATGTGCTGCCCTCCTGCTCTGCTCCCAAAGGCAGCAGTGATGGGCAGCTCTGGGCACAGCTCTGGGCACAGCCAGCATGGCCTGGTGTCACGATCCACCCTCACGGACAGGATTGTGATTGTTGGTTATCTGCTCTCAGGGTACAAAGCACCAACACGGCAAGGGGGTTTGCAGTAACAATCAAAATCAGTGTACTTTATTGAATGATCACAGCCAAATGCATTGGAGGGGATTGGGGAAGAGAGAGAGAGAGAAGACAGAGAGAGAGAGAGAGACAGAGAGAGAGAAAGAAACCCTGAAGGAAAGAAAAGGAAAAGAGAGAAAGAATAAGTATATCTACCAACGTAGAGGCGATGTAATTCCAGTCAGGGTCCAGCTGACGTCCAGTTGAGGAGTCGCCTTCACGTTGGGGAGATCTCGAGTTAGCTAGCTGACTCGAGGGGTTTTTATTAGAATTTTCCATTGAAAGTTGGAAGGAAGGAGGGGGACAAAAGATACAATTGTCAGGTTATGATCTCAGCAGTGGGGCAGAAAAGCCAGGACAAAGAAACCAAATTGCTTTTGTGAGGTGTCTGGTTCAGTGGTCACTGCCTGCAGGCAAACAGCTATTCTCAGTTTGATCAGCTGTTCTCCCCCACACTGGCTGCACAAACATCTCAGTGCCCTCCTCCTCCCCCTCAGGTTACAGGTTTCAGTCCTTGAGGAGAAAAGGAGTCTTTTCCATATAGGGGTTTCATGTCTCAGTCTTGGAGGGAGTGGCTTCTCCCATCTCAGTCCATCTGCCACGGTGGTTGTCCAGTAGATGAAGGGTCTTCTGTGGAGACCACCAAAGGGTAATTCCAGAAGAGAGTCCAGCCAGGCTTGGGGGTGGAAAACTCCAGGCCATTGTCACAGCGCGATGCAGGCGGAGGAAGGTCAAGGTGCTCCTTGTCCTTTCACTGGGAGCAGTGTAGCATGAGGTGGACAAACGCACCTGTGAACAATAACTCAAGTTCCAGTCCCGGGGCCTTGGCAAGCCCCACCAAACCAGGATGTGGGATCCTCTTTTGGTGGTCTCAGTTTTTTCATGACGATCGTGAGGCAGATGAGAAAGCAATTTTGGGCAGAGTCTTACACCCTGGCAGGAAGGTCTCCTTGGATTCCTGCAGATCCAGGTTCTGACTGTGGCTCTGTTCCTCTCTCTTCCAGCCCTTCAAGCCCTGAGTGAAAACGACAGCCCCTCCCACATAAGCACCTTTGTTCAGGCGATGTTCCAGGAAGAGCTGCAGAACTACTTTCATCTGCTGCCTCAGAAGAACCAGTGTCTCCTGAAGACCTCCAGATCCCTTGGAAGATGAGACCACCTGGAGAGCAGAGGAGACCAGCTGGAGCTCCAGGCACAGCTGATGACTGGCACAGCTGAGCCTGTGGGAAGCTCCCATAGCTCCTGCCTTCCCCCTCCCTGTTGACAGCTCCCTCCCTCCAGCCCTCAGACCCTGCCCATCCCCTTTCTTCCCTCCCAGCTCATCCCTTTGCTTTGCCTTCCATGAATAAACACTTTGTCTTCTGTGCTTTACCTGCATCTCTGTGGAGCTGAAGCGATGCAAATCCGGAGCCCTGGGACACACAGGCCCCTCCTGCCGTTCTCTTCCACGCTGAGTTTTGTGCACAGACACAGAGGAACGAGGGCAGATCAGGCTGGAAAGGTGCCTGTGCTGAAGGCCCAGTTCCACAACACTGTGGAGTTACAGATCTTGCTGAGCACCCGGGAGCCCCTGGATTTTGGAAGAGCCAAGCCAAGGATGTTCTGAACCCAGCTGTGAGGGATTCCATGGCAAGCATCCACGGAGGGCACAGGAGCTTGGAATGCTGGAGGGTTTCAAGAAGAGCTTCCTGAAAGCCCAGCAGTGCTCCATCCCTGCACAGGATCAGGAAGAGGGCAGAACCAGAGACCACCAGGGCTTAACAGAGAGCTTTGGGTGTGCCTGAGAGCAAATGAAGCAGCAGCACGGTGCCCGAGACTCGGACGCGCGACCGTGCCAGTGCCCGGAGCTCTGTCAGGCAGTGCCGGGATCCCGGGTGTGGTTCTGGTCCCCACAACCAAGGAATGGCAGCCCCAGCCTCAGCCCCAGTCAGAAAGCCAAGCAAGTGAGAGCAGAGGGAGGGCAGCCTTCCAGTTTCTCTTGGGCATGGATGCAAAACAACCCCTGCTGCTTCTTCCTCCGCCTGTGTGTGGGGTGTGCTGGTGGCAGAGGCAGCCAGGTTGTGCTCTGCGTTCCAAAGCCTGTTGAGAGCGGGCATGAAAAGCGCTGCGTGCACAGCAGAGAGTCCTGGAAGGGGCTGGCAAGAGCGTCCTGTGGGGACAGGGCTCTGGGCTCTGGCCGGGAACAGCCTGGGTTTGCTGCCGTGAGCGCAGGCAGGAGTTGAGGCAGCTGAAGAGGCAGCGGGCAGCTTGTGTTTCCAGAGGGCCTGGGGCTGCACCTCTGAACCTCCACTGGACACACACTTGGGGGATGTGAGCTAGAGCTGGAGTGCCTGTCCTGAAAGGACCTGGAGTCATTCAGCCTTGCCAGCTTTTCTTAACAGTGTGTTGGTGTTCCCCAGGAAAGCTTCACATGTGGGGAAATGCCTTTGGAGGAAAGGGGCTTGCTTCTCAAGGAAAGTGCTTCCCAGGGAGCTCCCAGTGAGGGAGGTGCAAGTGTCCCTCTTGGGCTCCCTGTGCTCCTTTCAGTCCTTGAGGCCCCTTGCACTTGGCACAGGGGCAGGGCAAGGGAGAAGGCTGTGAAGAGCAGGTTTGGCATCCGCCTGGACCTGAGGAGACCAACCCAAGCACCTGCAGCAGGGTGTGTTCCCCTCCTTTGGGCAGAGGTGTGAGCAGGAGCATCTCTGTCCAGCCACGAGCCCCAAAGCTGTCTTTGAGAGCTGTGAATTAAAAGGCCTTTACGCACACACTTTTCTCATCTTCCCTTTCTGCTGCATTTCAACTCTTGCCAATATGCATTTGCCTCTTGCTTGGAGGAAGCTGCTGTGGCCCAGGGCCAGCACAGAGCTGGGCTGGGTGGGCCAGGCAGCGTGGAGAGTCTTGGCTGATCTTGCTGTGTCCCTGGCCTCAGAAAAGGCTTGGAAGCTTTGCCTGCCAAGGTGTCCTGCTCATTGGCTCTCCCTGTGCATCCTGGAGAGAACAAGGTGGGCATTTCTGGCAGCTGGGCATCAGCAGGCCTTAAAATGGGGGCGAGTTGTGGAGCGAGCCCAGCTGAGATACCCTGAGAGGAGCCCAGTGCTCCTTGCTCCTCTCTGCTGACACGTTTGTCTGGTTTTGGGATGAGCCTGGCTGTGTGAGGGGTGCTACGTGGACACGAGACAGCCGGTCCTGTCCCGCTGGGTCCCAGCAGTGCCTCGCAGCAGTCCTGCATCCACGTCAGGATGCTGGCCAAGAGAGGTCCTGGAAGCTGAGGCAGCTGATTTTAAGCTTGTGCAGGTGCCTACAGGTCAAGGCCAACGGTGTTCCCTCAGGGTATAGCAGTCCTGAGGGGTCTCCCTCATTCAAAGAAATCGGCAGACAAATGCATTGTCTGCCAAAAGCCCTTTTATTGACCTGGCTGGAGGGCAGGAGTCTGCATCCCACTAAAATGCTTCTCCACCATGTATAAGTGTCAGTGGGTTGATGTAGGAATTGTATCAAAAATGCCATCCATCTTTACATTGCTGAGGTGATTCGACAGGCAGGGGGTTAGAAATACACTGTGTCACATTCCTGTACTTGAAGCTGGTGTCCAGGTGCTGGCCAGGAGCGCTCTCCATGCCCTGAAGCAGCACAAAGTCTTCCTCATGGCTTCCCTGCACTGGGCTGATTCTGTACTTGCCCTTAGTTCTGCTGGCAGACCATGTCTAAAGCTTTTTGTCAAGTCACTCTCAAGTCAATGTCAATGTCTGATTGTCAAGTCAATCAGGCCTGCCAGGTTTTTCTTCTGCTCACTGGTGCAAGTACTCCTGTGTGTCTGTGCTAAGTACTTGTTGGCTAATGGGAATTGCTTGTGCTTCCTTATGTCAAACAAGGGCCTTGTTCATTGCCAAAGGGGCCTGAGGCCACCCTGCTCCTTGTGGCAGCAGTTGCTTTCCTGTGGAATGTCCCACCTCCCCCAGGAGTGAAGAGGGAGCTGGAGAAAGAGCTTGCCAGGCTGCTCTCCATCCTTTGCCAGCAGTGCTGGCTGAGTGGAGCAGTCCCAGCGGAGCGCCAAGGTGCCAATGGAACAGCCGTGCCCAGGAAGGCTCGCTGGGAAGGGGGATCCAGGAGCCACAGGCCTGGCAGCCTGAGCTTGCCAGCGGGGAAGGCCTTGGAGCAGATCCTCCTGAGTGCCATCCCACGGCACGTGCAGGGAACCAGGGCGTCTGCTGGAGGCTGGGACAGCTCTGCGGAGGGACAGGGACAGCTGGGGGTCCTGGCGGGGTGTTGAGGGATTCTGTGCGGGAGTTTGGGGGGTTGGTGTTGGTGGGGTGTTGGAGAAAGTTGTGTGGAAGGTGAGAGGTGTTGCCTGGAATTTGAGTCACTTTGAAGGCAGCATCTGTGGTTTGGCACAGCTTTGGTTAGGGAGGGCAGAAAGAACATCTGTGACTTTTCCTGTTCATGGTCCTGATTCTCCTGCAGGGAACAAGAGGGGAGAGCTGGACTTTACTGGCCACTGAGATATCTGTACCAGGGGGAGGATTAGCCCTCTTGCCATCTACTTCTTTCTTTGGGCTACTTTTGTAACACCGAGTGAACTTGCATTTCCTGAGAGCTTTTATTCCTTAAGAGAATTAGGATATTATCATCCCTTCATAGAAAACTGTTTGCAAACCAAAGAATGGCCCTTTTTGTGCCTCTGTGTAGTGTTATGTTCTGTAAAGTGACTCTCAGTGGATGACATTAGGACAAATGAGTCACTGCTTTGAGATGGGAAGCAAAATTCCAACTCTTCACCTTCTCAGGCCATCCCAATGAATTTGGGAAGTTTGCAACTTTTTGGAGCTACTGGAGCTGAGCGATGAGAAGGAAAGCTTTCCTGAACTGAGGATTCTTAAGTGCCAGATTCTTCTGTGCCTTTGCTGTGAAGGTGTTTTTCTGCTGAAGGAAATGACTTCAAGGAGAAAATAATTCCAGCATGGAGTAAGAGCTTGTGACAGAGACCAAGTGTTGCCCGCAGTTGCTCCAGGTGCTCCTGCCAACAGCCCCTGCAGGGAGGAGCACAGCCCCCAGTGCACGTGGGCTTTGGCTCCCTGTGGCACAGAAGCCCCCCGGGGGCACGGGTCTCTGGGGCAGGAGATGGGCACCAGCGCTGCCAGGGCTGGGGGTGGCAGCTCTGCTTGGGGGGGACTCTGCCACAGCTGCTGATGCCAGCGCTGCCCCAGGGCTCAGAGCAGCATTGGTGCCCTGGCCCACACGTTCCTTGTCCGTGTCACACCCGCGGGTTCAGGATGGCCACCAGCTGGGACGTGTCCCAAGGAGGCCGTGCCAGCTTCTCTGGAAGGTCCCGTGCCCTTGCCAGCGCGGCTGCGTCGGCAGCCCTGGGGGCTCCTTCTGCTGCCCTGAGCCCGCAGAGCAGGGCAGCGTTTGCTGATGCTTTGAGCCGCTCCTAAAGACCCTGTCAGGCTGCCTGAGACACTTGGGGCCAGGGATTCCTTCCAAGCTGGGCCACTTTGGGTGGGCTGGGGGCGGCCCCAGGGCAGGGGGCAGTGTGTGCAGGGGCCCTTTGTGACACGGTGCAGCACGGTCACTGTGGCATGGAACGGGTGTCCAAGGGCCCTTTGTGACACGTGGTGACACAGGAGCTGGCGGTGACAAGACCACGCCACAGTGCTCGGAGCACGCGAAGGGACAGGACGGGACAGAGCGGTGCTGTGAGGAGCCCCCGCACAACGCACTTGTTCGTGTCTGACCTGCAGCTTTTCCCAGGTGTTATTCCTGCAGCTCTTTGCCGATCCAGCCATGGCGCGGACACAAGAGCAGGACCCCGCCCGTGGCCTCTTCCGCAGAACAGCGCAGGTACCTGCAGCCATCCCCACCTGCGCTGGGCCTGCTGTCACCGCTCAGCCCAGCACCGCGCTTGCAGCATTCCGTGGAACATCCCTGCCTTCTTGCCCTTCTCCTACAGCTGGTCTGCAAATTGATCAAGAGAATTCGGGAGGAAGAGACCAGCACCATGGGCACTGGGCTCAGAGCATACTCGCACATCTTCAAAACCAAGACCAGTGCTGCCCTGCTGGATATGCTCGTAGAGGAGGGCTTTTCCAACCCAAAGCAAGTAAGCAGCCTCTGGCCAGGGTTTCATCCTCCCAGCAATTGCTTGGCCTCCCAAGCCACGCCCGCTGGTCCCTGTGAGCCTTTGAGGCCATGGCAGCGTGGTGGGAAGGGAAGCACTTCTCTGGGGAAGCTGGGGACATTCCTCCCTCTGGCAGCTTTCAAAATCTCCCCGTGCCTTCTGCAGGTGCCCGCCATGGTCAGGTACATCCACCAGTGGCTCATGGCCAATCAGTTTGCTGAGCACAGGCTGAACAGGACCCTGCTGGATCTCACCGAAGCCCAGCCCGCTGACGTACTAATGACGCTGCTGCGTGTGGCCCCATCCTGTGACAGGTATGGGGCCCAGCTGCCCAGAGGGCTCAGGGCTCCCCAGCCCATCAGCCTGTGCAGCCCGTCCCAGGTGTCTGAGCAACAGAGAGTTCCAGGGCCCTCTGGCTGCTCCCTTTGCCAGCCCTGGCACGGCAGTCCCCAAGCCTGCTGCCATGCTGCCTCGCTGCCCCTCAGGGGCCTGTCCCCACAGGGCTGGGCTGCTGGCTGCTGCTGGCCAGTGGCAGTGGGCAGAGGCAGAGCTGGCAGCCAGCTCAGGTCCCCGCTGCTGCCCAGGCCACAGTGCTGTGTCCCAGACCCCCCCTGAGACAGAGCTTTAACCCCACAGAGCTGCTCTGACCATGTGGAAGAGCATCATGTGCTCGCCCAGGACTGCCGAGCCTGTGCTGCTGGTACTCCTGGATGTGCTGGGGAGCTGGCATGAGCACAGCACGGGCACCTCCGATGGGGACAAAACGGGTGTCTTTGTCCTGGCTGTGAGTTTCTGCAATTGGCCTTGCTGGCCCCAAGGCTGCCTCTGCAGCAGCTCTCCATCCTCCTTCCCCCACTGCATCTCCCTGCCTCAGGCGCTGGGCTGAAACCTGGCCCAGGGCAGCCACAGGGGCACCAGGCCCGGTGCTCCCCCTGCGTCTCTTTGGGCCTCTCCCTGCCGTGCTGGGGCCCTGCCACACGGACACCTTGGCACTGAGCGCTGTCTCGGGGCCTTTGTCCTTTGCAGGCAACTGTGGTGATGTGGAACATCCTCCAGGTGCCCTGTGTCCCACATATGGTGACGGTGTATTTCCCCCGCCTCTTTGTGCATCTGCTCTTCCAAGTGCTCTTCAGCACTCTGGATATGCCAGAGGAGGTGGATACCTTCTGGAAGGGATGCCAAGAGCAATACGGCCTTGCCACCAGCCCCAACAGGTGCTCCATGCCAGTCCTCCTGTCCCTGCCACGTCCCTGGCCAGGAGCCAGTGCTCCCAGCGTGACCTGGGCTTTGCTCTGCACGCAGGTTTGCAGTGCAGACCCTCAAGTCCCTGCTCTGCCGAATGCAGCACGAGGATGTGGTGGTGGCCATGGAACGCAGCTGTGGCTGGGACACGCTGCTGTGTGCTGACACCCAGCACCATGCCGTGGGTCTGCTGGCATGGTGAGACCCCCTTCTCCCCGCTGCCTCTGACATTTGTGCTCTGTGCCCAGGGTGCCCCACACAGTCCCCACGGTCGTGGGCCAGAGGGCCTTGTCACCCAGGGACAGCCAAGCAGGCTGGAAAAGGCTGGGAGAGGAGGGTGCCCACCAGTAGCCGCTTCCCAAATAGTCCAGGGCCCCTTGCAGGATGCTGGGCAAAGACCAGACCTCTGTGAGTCAGTCCTGGCAGAGGTTTGTCCCCATGGCCCACAGGGTTGGTTGCTTCTTCTCCTGCTGTCAGGGAGATGTCCTGTGTCTCCATCTCCTTGTGTTCCCGGATCGCTCGCTACCTGCTGCGGCTGCTCAGCACACAGGAGCCACGCTGGGAGCTGCCCGCCCTGGCGTTCCTTGTGGAGGTGAGCCTGATGGCCAGCGCTGCCTGGCTGAGCTGCCTCCCAGCTCTCTGCCCTCTCGGAGCCGCAGCTGCCTGGGACGGTGCCCGCGCCCTGTGCTGCTGCCTGGGCCCAGCCCTGTGCGGTTCCGGGCTCCTGCCGGCCGGGTCCCCTGTCACTGCCCTGTGCCTTTCAGGTCCTCGAGCTCCTGCACTTGAGTGAACGCGGTGCTAAGAGAGTCCTGAAAATCTTGTCAAGGCACCTGCGGAGCGAGTGCAGGGAGAGGCGTCGCCTGGCACTCAGGGCCCTGCTCGAGCTCACTGAGGAGCCCTCGATGGTGAGAAGGGGGCAGGGGCTGAGCTGGGGAATGCAGTCG
The DNA here is from genome assembly GCF_015832195.1 of Motacilla alba alba. Taxonomy (NCBI): domain Eukaryota; kingdom Metazoa; phylum Chordata; class Aves; order Passeriformes; family Motacillidae; genus Motacilla; species Motacilla alba. The sequence continues at coordinate 977,455 of NW_024037374.1, forward strand.
TTTGGGCTCGGCTGGGATTTGGGCGCTGGGGCAGCTGCTCCCAGCTCTCCTGCCTCCCGGTTCAGCTGCCCGAGTGCTTCAGGAAAGGCCTATGGCCTCCAGGCCTTGCAGCAGCAGGATGGCATTTCACCACCTTGTGTTCCGCACAGACCAAAAAAATGTGGAGCCTGACTGAAAGTCTTGTGGAGCTCCTGCAGGACACAGATGGAGAGATAGTTAGCATGACAGTCATGCTACTCAGCTTTATCATCCTGGACAATGACATGCTGATACCCGGCCCCATCGCACTGCAGCTGCTTGAGGCGCTCGTGCCACTCTTTGACCACGTAAGGCTCGCTGCCCCCAGCCACGGCCACTGGCTGCTGCCCGCACACTTTGTGCCCTGTGCATTTGCAGGCCTGCGCCAAGCTGAGCCCCGTGCAGCCAGTGCTGAGGTCTTTTTCTCTTCCTTTCATACAGGACAATAACCAGGCACAGCTGATCTCCATACTGCTCTTCCGAACATTGGTGACTCTTCCACAGGAAAAGGAAAACAAGGCCCTGAAGACACCCCTGCGCCAGAGCCTGCTGCCGCTCTTCTTCCACTGCCACAATGAGAATCGGCTTGTGGCACAGGTGAGGGTTCAGGGGCTGCTGCTGTCCCCCTGGCAGGGGGCTCGGCTGCCTCCTGCCCTGGCGCCTGCCGGGCTGCAGCCTCCTCCAGGCCTTGGCACAGGGACGCGGCTCCTGCGCCCTGGGCTGTGGGGCCATCTGCGCGTCTCTGCTGCTCTCCAGGCTTCTGAGGCAACGCTGCTGTGTGTGGCCCAGTTGCTGAAGAGGAGGATCTTGAAAAGTGGTGAAGAACAAGAAGCTGTGGAAGTTCACCGAGTGCCTGGTAAGGAGGGGCTGGAAGGCCCAGGCTCAGCCTGGAGAAGCCCCCTGAGCGCGGTGCTCAGTGTGCGGCGCTGGCAGCTGCGCCCCTGCCCGCGGCTGCGCCCAGAGGCCGCGCGGGCTCTTCTCCAGGCTCCTGGGGGCCCAAGCCGGGGGCCGATGGAGCCCCGGCCCGGCGGGGCTGCGGGGCGGGCCGGCACCGCGGCTCCCCGGGCAGCAGCCGGCCCTGTGCCCCCTGCAGAGCCCGGCGCCTCAGGGCTGCTGGCCGCGCCTCAGGGCTGTGCGGGCAGGGGAGGCCGGGGCTGGGCCCAGCGAGCGCCCGGCCCAGGGGCTGAGCCCGCGCCGAGCCTGCCCTGCTGCCACTCTCTGCAGCTGGCACACGACAGGAGCAGAGCGGCCGAGCACCTGCGCCGGGCCCTGCCGTACCTGCGGAAGCCACAGGAGTCCCTGCGAGCGGCGGCCATCAGGTTCCTGGGTGAGCCACGAGCCCGGGCTCCCTCCCCGCCCCGCCGCAGCTCGGCCCCAGCCCCGGCTGCTGCCCCGGCAGCGCCGTCCGGGCCGGCGCCGTGGAGCCCCGCCTGGCCCGGGCGCTGCTGCCGCTCTCTGGCAGCCGTGCCCTGGGGCGGCAGCGTGCGGCAAGGGCCCGGGCTGAGCCCTGCCGGGCCAGCAGGGCGTGCGGCCACAGCGCTGGCAGCGCCGCGGGCAGGGAGCTGTGCCGCCGGCGCCGTGACAGGCTCTGTGTTCCCAGGGATGGCCGGGCGGCAGCTGAGGGGGCAGCAGCAAGAGCTCCAGCTCCTCTGCAGCGGTGAGTGAGGGCAGCGGGCTGGCAGCGGGGGCTGGCGGGGGCAGCTGCAAGCCCTGCCCCGGCTGCCGAGGGCTCTGCTCCCTGTGCGGACGAGGGGCGGCGTGGACAGAGCGCACCCAGATTTCAGGGCCTCGTGGGGCATTCGTGGCCAGCAGCTGCGGGCTGATCCCCTTGGTCCCTGCTCCCTCCTGGCCATGGCTAGAGCCGCCTGGCATGGCCCTGGCAGGGGGCTCTCCTCAGGTCCCCTCAGATGCGGGATCTGACCGTGGCTCTGTTCCTCTCTCTTTCAGCCCTTGAACACCTGACAGAGGACATCAGCAGTGCCGTGTCAGACGAAGCACTTCAAACATTGTATGTCCTGCGGGCACTGCAGAGTGAGCCATATTCCATCTTCCAGAGGCTGCAAGATCGGCTCCGCAGGGCATGGAGGACACGGCCTCGTCTGTCCGGGCTCGGCTGGCTGCGCTGCTGCAGCTCTGCAGAGAGCTGATCCCAGGGGCTCTGGCTGCTGGTGCCACCTGGGCCAGCGGGAATTTTCTATTTCTTTGAGATTGTTTTTTTTCTTCTTTTGGTATATTGTTTAGCATATGAATGTAGGATGTGTTGTACTAGCCAGATTGCCAGGAGCTTTCTTTTGCTGCCCAGGGTCTGCAGGGCATAGGGCAAGAGGTATAAAAGGGTGCTTGGGCTCAGCAAGCTGCCCAGGTGTGCAGTGTTGCAGGGAAAGTGGCCAGAAGCCCCTTGGCCTTTGGTGGCTCTGCTGAAGCCTTTGTGCTGCTGGCAGAGCGGGTGGGCAGGGGCCGGAGCTGCGGGGATCCCTGCGAGAGCAGTGCCTGCAGATGGCCACAAGCCCTGTGCCAGGCAGGAACGGCCATCTGCGTCCTCCTGCCCGTGTGCTGCTGGCTGCATTGCTGAGGGCTCCCAGGTGCCTCTTGATGGGGCTCCTCTGCAGCTCCTGTGGGGCTGCGGCGCTGCTGCCGGGCAGCTTGGCTGGGCTGGGGAGACCCTGAGGGGATGGGGCCACCAAGGGATGAGGGGCTGCGAAGCCCTGACAGGACAAGGCAGTGGGAGTGCACGAGGGGGATGTGTGAGGGACTGGGTGGCTGTAACGTTGGCTCTGGGAGGGTGGAGACAAAGAGACCACTCACCCCGATGTTCATGTGGCAAACCCAGAGCGTTTATTCTCAAGCCCTTCCTTAGAAAGGGCTTTTGAAAAACCCAGTCTTGACAATTTCATTGCTCTGATCTCTGTGCCCCTTCAGGCTCTGGCCAGTGAAATGCTGCAGCCGTGGCAGAGATGGGACTGGGCGAGGCCCCTGTCAGTCCCAGCAGGGCTGGTGCATTCCCACAGTGCTAGCCAGCCTGCGCTGGGACACACGGCAACAGAGTGCAAGGCACAGCTCCGGGGGCTGCCCAGGAACCTCAGCTCTGGCAGCACTGTCTGCCCCAAGCTCCAGGGGCTGCAGCTGGGAACCATGGTTTGTCCTGGAGCCTTTGGCAGAAGGTGCCTGGGGAGACTCGAGGCTGATCACTGGGATTTTGGGGCTGAAGTTACCAAGGGTCCAAAGCCAACTACACTCCACAGAGAGGGAAATCTTGGCTGCCTATGAAGGAGTCCAAGCTGTCTTGGAGGTGACGGGCATGGAAGCACAACTTCTCCTGGCACCCCGACTACCAGTGCTGGGGTGGATGTTCAAAGGAAAGGTTCCCTCCACCCACCATGCCACTGATGCCATGTGGAGCAAATGGATTGCCCTCATGACACAGCACACCCGTATTGGAAACCTGAATTGCCCTGGGATTTTGGAGGTAATTACAAACTGGCCGGAAGGTGAAAACCTTGCTCTCACTTACAAAGAGGAGTAGGAAGAAGCACCACTGTACAACCAACTACCAGCAGAAGAAACACTGTGCGCTCTTTTCACTGACGGTTCCTTTCACATCGTAGAGATGAAACAAAAGTGGAAAGCAGCCGTGTGCAGCCCCACACGACAGGATGCACAGGCTACCAAAGGAGAAGGTGGATCAAGTCAGCTTGCTGAACTCAAGGCTGTTCAGCTGGCCCTGGACTTTGCTGAGAGAGGGATGTGGCCAAAGCTCTGCCTTTCTACTGATTCGTGGATGGTGGCCAGTGTGGGCTTGGCTGGAAAGGTGGAAAAAGGCCAACTGGCAGCGTAGGGGAAAATCAGTCTGGGCTGCTGATGAGTGGAAAGACATTGCCTCTCGGGTGGAGAAGCTACCTGTGAAATCGTCACATAGATGTCCATTTCCCCAAGAATGT